>NC_064307.1:39484139-39784139 GCF_023373825.1 Bactrocera dorsalis
ACGAAAATATTAAAAAAGTTGACGAAAGAGTTTTGGATGACCGTAAAGTGAAGTTGTTCGAGATAGCAGGCACTCTATGGATGTCAACTGAACGTCTTTCAGGAATATTCGGATATTAGAAATCCCTTTGCAAAGTGGGTTCCGCGTGAGCAAACTTTTGACCAAAAACAATGACCAGTTGAGGATTCGGAGCAGTATTTGGAGATGTGTATGTGTAATAAATTCGAGTTTTTGTGGCGATAAGTGACAATGGATGGAACATGGTTCCATCATTTCATTTCGAAGTTCAATCGACAGTCATTCGAGTGTACTGCACACGTTGCACCCGCTCCAAAGAATGCAAAAATACAAAGGTCGGCTGGCAAGTTTATGGCCTCTGTATTTTGGGATGTGCATGGAATAATTCTTATTGGTTATCTTCAAGAAGGAAGGACTCGCAACAGCAACTATTACATGGCGTTATTGAACCGTTTGAAGGACGAAAAACGCTCGCATTTGAAGAAAAAGTAAATGTAAGACAATGTACCAGGTTACAAGTCAGTGAAAACGATGGCAGACATCCATGAATTGGGCATCGAATTACTTCCACATCCACCGTATTCTCCAGATCTGGTCCTACTATTTCTTGTCGTCAGATCTTAAAAGAATGCTCGTTGGTAAACATTTTTCGTCGAATGAAGAGGCGATCGCCGAAAATTAAGTCTATTTTGAAGCAAAGGACAAATCGTATTGCAAAAATAGTTGCGAAAAATTGGAGGTTCGATATAATCAGTATATCACCTTTGAATGGAACTATGTTGAATTAAAAAAAAAAACAATTTTGCAAAAAGAAAAGAAAAATGTGTTTCATTACGGTAGGCCGGAGGGCACAATACACCCTAGGTCGCGGTGCAGAACCTCAATTAATATTCTCTGGTAGGCCGGAGACTTTTCAATTGACCCATTAAGGTATGTAGCTTAATTCGACTTAACCTATGAGTTATGAGACTAATATATTGTAAATGTATACTGTTATATGTATATAAAGGGTGATTTTTTAAGAGCTTGATAACTTTTTTTAAAAAAAAAACGCATAAAATTTGCAAAATCTCATCGGTTCTTTATTTGAAACGTTAGATTGGTTCATGACATTTACTTTTTGAAGATAATTTCATTTAAATGTTGACCGCGGCTGCGTCTTAGGTGGTCCATTTGGAAAGTCCAATTTTGGGCAACTTTTTCGAGCATTTCGGCCGGAATAGCCCGAATTTCTTCGGAAATGTTGTCTTCCAAAGCTGGAATAGTTGCTGGCTTATTTCTGTAGACTTTAGACTTGACGTAGCCCCACAAAAAATAGTCTAAAGGCGTTAAATCGCATGATCTTGGTGGCCAACTTACGGGTCCATTTCTTGAGATGAATTGTTGTCCGATGTTTTCCCTCAAAATGGCCATAGAATCGCGAGCTGTGTGGCATGTAGCGCCATCTTGTTGAAACCACATGTCAACCAAGTTCAGTTCTTCCATTTTTGGCAACAAAAAGTTTGTTAGCATCGAACGATAGCGATCGCCATTCACCGTAACGTTGCGTCCAACAGCATCTTTGAAAAAATACGGTCCAATGATTCCACCAGCGTACAAACCACACCAAACAGTGCATTTTTCGGGATGCATGGGCAGTTCTTGAACGGCTTCTGGTTGCTCTTCACCCCAAATGCGGCAATTTTGCTTATTTACGTAGCCATTCAACCAGAAATGAGCCTCATCGCTGAACAAAATTTGTCCGAAAAAAAAAAAAACCGAACACTGATTTTGGTAATAAAATTCAATGATTTGCAAGCGTTGCTCGTTAGTAAGTCTATTCATGATGAAATGTCAAAGCATACTGAGCATCTTTCTCTTTGACACCATGTCTGAAATCCCACGTGATCTGTCAAATACTAATGCATGAAAATCCTAACCTCAAAAAAATCACCCGTTATATATTAATATGCTATAGATGTTAGTTGAAGCTTTCAATTAAGAAACTGTGATTAACTTACTGTAAACATTGACGAGCAACTCAAAAACATCAGCCCTTCCGAACTGCATTGAAATGTGTAAAGGAGTATAACCCTAAAGGGGATAAATGGAAAAAATTAAAATAAAAAGCACAATTAAAAACCACAAACTATTTTAAATAATGAAAGGCTTAAAAATATAACTAATGAAACAACCAAAACACATGTACACAAAACAAACATACAAACATACATACATTTGTATGCATGTAAATACACATAATTAAAATCCTAACAAATTTTAAGTCAACCGGAATAAATATTTGAGAAGCGATACGAATTGGCAACATATACATACATAGCTAGAAATGAACATATCAGTTGTCCTTAGGTGTAATATAGATATGTGTATGTATGTAAGCTTGTTTGCTTTTGCGACATGTCTTCGAAAAGAAATTGTCAATCAAGTTTGCTGCATTTTAAAATCTCGCCGAAATTGACATTGTCTCGACCGCTGTTGTGTAACATTTCATTTCATTTCATTTCATTTCGATTCATTTCATTTGTTGTAGCATTTCGAAATCTGTTACACGACTTGCGTTCTTTTCAATCACACAGCAAATACGAAATTTTACAAGTGGCAAAAGCGAAATGCTTTAACACACACACAAACATGACAAAGTAGACTAGGTTGCGTATTGAAAACGGTATGATACGTTTTTTCTCCTGTGCCTCCTGGGAGGTGGTAGGCATACGCATAGCAAAGGGTTGTGGTAACATCCTGCGATTTCGTGTGGATATGATCGAACAGCTTGTGTCACATTTGGCGTTGAAACAAAGAGGAAAGTGACTGGCAGGCGCAACATTTCAATTGAAAATACTCTGCCAATTTCGCGCATTTTAAAATTGTACAAATAACTCAATGTATTTCGTATTAATAAAATGTGACTTCATTCTGCATGAACTCATGTCCATGCGTCACTGTAAGACATATTGGCTTCAATATGCACGCGGCTACCTTTGTTCCCGATAATTTTGAATAAATATGTTAATGCAGGAAAATCATATTGAAAATGCGAATGTGATACCTAAATAAATATATACTTATTAACATATATTCTACAATAATCATAAGGGGTCTACTGGGGTTTTGTCGCCCTGGGTACTCGTATAAGCTCTTATATGGATATACTCGTACTACTATGAGCAAAAAATAGTAGTACGACTTTGTTCATAATTTTATAATTCTGATTTTATTCTTGAAGATCTATGTCGTCCCTCTGAAAGTAATCCTCCTTGGCCGCAATACGCTTGTGTCAACGTTTTTTCAAACTCTCGAAAGAGTTGTTAAAGCCAATTTCCGGAATAGCTTTCACTGAGCGTAGCGATTCACGTTTAATGCCTTCTATTGACTCAACACGGTTTCTCAGGGCGGTCGTCTGAGTTTGCTGAATAGCCAGAAATCACATGAAGCTAAATTAGGCGAATACGGTGTTTGCGGCGCGATAATAGTTGAATATTTGGCGAAAAACTCACGAAGAATCTATGCAGTATGTGATGGTGCATTATCGTGGTGCAAAAAGCAAGAGTTGGCGGCTCATAACTTCGGCCTCTTTTTACGAATAGCTTCGCGCAAACGACGCATAAAACTCAAATATTATTCCTTGTTACAGTTTGGCCGATCGGAAAGAATTCGGAGTGAACACGTCGATAATCGAAGAAAATTGTCAAACATAATCTTCACTTGTGACCTGATTTGGCTTGTTAATTCGGCTTGCCACGATATTCGGCCGATTGATCCTATGTTTCCAAGTCGTAAGCATATATCCAAGACTCATCAAAAGTAACAATACGTTTCCCGACATCCTGGTAGTGGGAAAGCATTGTTTCACAGACGTTAACACGACGCTGTTTTTCGAAAAAATAGAGACATTTTGGAACCAAACGTGCTTTCACTTTTCTTAGATCCAAGTGATCTTTCAAAAAGGTTTTCACTGATCCTTTCGATATTCCAACGAATACAATAAGATCTCTGTTTGTTAATCGTCGATTCTCAAGCACCAATTCCTTTATTTTATTGACTTGTTGATCACCAGTTGATGTTGGTGGCCGGCCTGAACGTGTTTCGACGTCAACGCGTTCCCGATCCTCTTTGAATCATTTGTACTAATCGAAAAAACTTACTCGCGGCAAATAATTATCACCGAAGGCCTTTTCCAACATTATAAACGTTTCGGCACCAGAAATTTGTTGCCGCACATAAAATTTAATGGAATTTCTTTGTTGAATATTTTCATTCAACGTAAAAATCGCCGAATACACTTTATGTACTTCAGAAAGTCAGGCGTATACTAAACGCAAATAATTATTGTGACATTTGGTATAGATGGTGCAAGTCATGCCAACCTACGAAAAAAATATTTTCGAGGAATGGGATTTCGAGTGAAATTAAAAAGTCTTACTATTTTTTGCTCACAGTAATATATGTTACATTTAAAAGAAAGAACACATAAAAGGGGATGTGTTCTTTCTTTTATAATTTTCCAGTCGAAAATCTTTTTTTTTCTAAGAACCAGCAGTAATCTGCCATGATGTGTCGACTCCATTAACCTTGATAACTTCCGTTCATAATTTTTAGACACTGTTGGAAGGACTCTCCTGTCTCCTCACAATAATTTTCTAAATTATACGGAAATCTATACAGCTGGAAATCTGACAGCGCAGATAGTATAGTTTTTTCATATTTGCTCACAGAATCTGAAAATTTGTCTGCATATTTTTCATGTTGACTTTATATTATATAGGGTGGGCCATCTAACGTTTTAAATTTGAATTATCTATATTTCGACATTGGAAACGTCAAATACCATTCGGAAAGTGACAGATATTCAGTAAAAAGTCCAAAATTTACGAAATGGGTCGCTATTCACTATTCTACAGTTCGCAGATTGGGCAGAAGATCGTTTGACCGAGGATGGTCAATTTTACCGAAAAATCATCTTTTTGGACAAGGCTTATTTCCACCTCGATGGTTACATTAACAAGCAGAATTGTCGTATTTGGGGCACAGAAAACCCGCTCGTAATCGTCGAGAAGCCAATGCACCCAACATGAATCACTGTATAGTGCGGATTTGGGTCTGGTGGAATTATGGGCCCATTTTTCTTCGAAAATGAAGAAGGAACCGTAACCATCAATGGTGAGCGATATTGCGCAATGTTAATCGCATTTTTCTTCAAGCAAATTGAAGAGGATGACTTGGAGAACATTTGGTTCCAGCAGAACGGCGCTACGTGCCATACAGCAAACGCTACACTCAATCTTTTACGCTATATCTTCGAAATTTAAAATTTTATATAGCCCACCCTTTACTTTATGGTTAACCAAAGAATTTTCGAGAATTTATGACTGGAAAAATAAATTTTATTGTTGACAACGTAATAACAAGAGCTAATTCAATACTTCCATGAAGAAAATGGTAATCTGGTCATTAGAAACCATCATAATTTGCTAATATAACCTGGGCAACAATTCTTTTTGTTTCGTGCAGCTGTGCTGTATGTATTTATGAATTGAGAATATTCTTTTCTGTAATAAAATATCAAAAAATGTTCCTATGCTAAGCTAATTCTATATATAAATTTGCTTTGCAAAAATTTGGTTAAATAATAAAAAATACTTAGAGTATAAAATATTACTATTAATTATTTGATAAATATTTGAAATTATTTTGTCTTTACTTACGCCATTCTGGAAATGATGATCAGGGTATTTGCATAAATTTGAAATAGAAAATAATGTTTACGTTATTAGTTTGAAATTTAAATAAGTTTTAAATAATTAGTATTTTAGAGTACAAAAAAAAAAAACCGTTAAGTTAACACAAACCGATCTCGCATCCACGTCCGCTTTGTGTGTGCCCGCTATTAATTTAACAACGTCCTGGTTACCATGCTTGGCAGCCCAATGTAGTGCGGTCTAAAACAATAAAAAGTAATATTATGAACTTTATTTGTTAAAGAAAAAAATTAAAGTTTTATATTCTATGAAAATAAATTTTGTTATTTTCTTATAGGGCTCTATTTTCTAACTCGATTTGAAAACTTTTTACTGAAATTCGGATTTTTTGTATTTGGAAACTCGGTTTCCGCATTTTCCATCCTATTTTTGCGCAATTATAAGATAGATCCAAATTTCGAATAGAATACAATTTTAAATCAAGTTACGTAATGGGGCCCCTGTGGTATTTTTGCACCGAATCCACAATACAGACCAACCAATATGGCTTTAATTTTTGAACAATATCTTAAGTTCACTAATTTCCGTAAGACTACTTCATTGCAGTCTTCGAAGCTGTTTAAGTGAAAACAGGTGGATATTCGTTTTTCGAGACCGTCGACGAAACATGAATTTCTTGGTATATACCAAAGACTTATAAACAGTCAATACAGCGAGCTTTACCGGACCAACTTGTTTCAAAGAAGGATAATGCTATCTTCCTTTTGGCCGGAAAGGTGATTACCACCGTTTTCTGGGTTTTAGAAGAAGTGACCTAAATCGTAATGTTTTATGGTGGAGGGCTTTAGAAAAGACCACACTTGCAAAGAAACTCGAGAGTGTTTAAAAGAAAAGGTATGTATCTGAACACGCGGATATTCTCACAACACCTTGACTTCATACCGGATCATTTGGATCATGTAGTCACCAAACCGAACTCTGGCGGCTCCTTCTCTGCCTATATACCGACGAGGTAGTTGTGGGTGGGAAGAAACCGTTGGAGGAGCGGGGCAGTGAGCTTTTTTGCAGACGCGTTAAAGCTCCAGCTTTATCAACTCCAGTTTCAAACTTCTTGACTATTGCAGTGTCTTCCAAGCCGAGGTTGCAGCAATTGTAGTAGTAGTAGATCTACTGCTCCGGAGTGCAGCCTCCTTTAGAGAAGTGAACATTCACTCAATTAGCAGAGCGGCGATAGCAGCTTTGAACGTATTTACAGTTCAGCAACGATTGTCTTTGTGATAAAACTGGCATGGGTGCCAGGTCATAGCGGAATCACAGGAAATTGAAAAGCAGAAGAGTTAGTAAGAAAAGGCATCCTAAGTAGAACCGTTATCGGTAGAATGGGAGCGGATCGGTGCTCCTTTATCCTTTTGTGTTCTGCTACTACATAGTTGGGCTTCGCAGAAGCTTGGCCAGCCCTGGACCACCATCGGTACATGCGCTGTCGCAAAAGCCTTTTGATCCAAGATAATACGAAAGAGATATAGTGACCTCTCTTGGAAGGTCAAGACTTCAACACTTAGGAGGGCATTCAGACGTCCCATGGAATTGGCGGAAGTGGAAATTTAACGCCTATGTAAATATGTTTCGGCTACAAAGCGTTTTGCTAATTTAATATAGGAGTTCTTCTTTTATATGGCTTCACAAAGGACCACATACAGCAGTCCACGTACGATCTTTGATCAGTCATCTAACCTAATCTACATCGCGAATCTGCAGGAAAAACAGCCATAGGGCTTTACTGCGCCAGTTCGAAACCGTATCCGTAAAAACGGTCTCATTTGGCGAAAGAAATGATCTTTTACCATGACAACGCACCAGTTGTGACTTCAGCCGCTGCCACGACATAATTGATCGAATTAAGCTACGAACTGTTGTTCTATCTAAGATATTCGCTCTTTCGTCTTCTTTCCAAACTTGAAAAAGTCAAGCACCGGCTAGCTACTTGAGTCGTATAAGAATGTTATTGCTGCCAAGAAGGCCTACTTACCAGACGTATTTTTATAAGGGTCAAAGAAGAAAATAAGCTATGTTCTATAGCGAGCTTAATTCAACCAAACTAAAAGGAAATTATGCTAAAATTAAATACTATTTTTTAATATTTTCGTTTTTTCTTAAACTAAGTGCTTAACGGACCCTTGTCGTCACTTTCTCAAGAACAATGTGTTTAATTCTGGTCCTCGAGGAAGTACAAATTATACTTTGCCGTTCATGCAAGAATTCCTTTTCTAAACAGCGAGTTTCTTTGGCAAGCACTGAACAGCTGAATTGGATCCAATCTTCGAAAAAATGTGCTTTAATCAAATTGGCTATTCTCAGTTAAAAACAATAGCCGAAGTCAAAAGTCTAGTGTTAAGAAGAATGTGTATATGTGACACTCATAGGCCGAACAGCCGACAGCTGGCTGGAAAGTGCAACTTGCATACAATACAGGTCTACAAGCATACATATACATACGACTGTAGCAACGATATGGTGCGTCCTATCGACTGAGCGGACAAAGTGTCTCGATGCGTGTTAGCAACAAAAATTACAAGCAGCTAAACAAATCGTTGAACAAAATAATACGACGTGCCATTAACAGGGACGAAAAATAAATTGCACTGAAATAGTGTAGCCTCTGGACTAAACCATTATTCGAGCGTATGCGCGTGTGTAGCAATGTAGCAAAGTTTATAAAACTAACGCATACAATCAAGTGGAAGTTGAGCGAGGACAGGAAATCTTAGTGGTCGCCATTGCCGTGGGCATTTGCTTGCCGACTTTGAAGGTCTTTGAACGCCTCTCGAACAGTATGGCATTGCCGATAACAATGGCCGGCTCCGACGGTATCGCAACTGACGCATCTGTGCCTTTTTGCCCTAAATGGCCAATCTGCTCCACTTCAGAACACATTTGTTCGGCCATCAATTGAATTGCAACAGATGAGCTGAGGTGGCGGCACTGAATACCGGCTATTGACGCTGCCACTGCTGACCGCTCGTATATCGATGCATTGAGCACTCTATTCAGTGGCAGACCCGGAGACATCAGCTGCAGCAGCAGCAGTAGCATCAGCAGCAAGAGCAGTAGCAGCTAAAGCGAAATAAATAAATTGCCTTGCATAAGTGAATTCTTGTTTCAATTATTTTCATGTTAACATAATAATTTAGCAAAATAAAATGGTCCGGGCGAGTACGTTGCATACGGAAGACACATTGCCGTTGTGGGCAAGCGGTGTGAAGTTAGTTTAGTTTTAAGGCTAATGGTAAACTTTCCAAAGAATTGTCTCCTCCACAATGTTCGTCGTTAGCTATGCAACATGGCATACCAAATGCAACAGATTGTTGCTGCAACACCTTTCACATATGTATATATGCTGCACGCCCGAGGACGAGAGCGCGGTTGGGAATACATAGGGTATCACGCTGAATTCTTGGGAATTTTCGGTTGAGCAGCGGTAGCAGGAACGGCGGCCAGCAGTCGATCGGTGATTGTATTGTTTTGATCTCATCGTCACAGTGGCCGCTGAGTTGCAGTATATCCAGATCAATGCTGCTGCTGTAGCACCTGTGATGGTGTACTTGGCTTAACCGCTGACTATCGCTTCATCTGCTTGTCGTCGGCATTTAATCTTAACCCATTGTCCTACTCATCTTTCAACGCTTGGTCAACGATTGTTTGGTCATTGGCTTGGTCGGTCGGTCGGTGGGTTTGGATTTTTACGGCCATTGGCCGCTGTCGTTACCGGTGCTTGGTGATGAAGACAAATGTATTTCGGCAAAAATTAATTTTAATATATGTATACATTTTTTAAATAGCTGAACTTTTGTGCAAAAACTTCAGATTTTCCCAAGCCGCATTTAAATAGTGCCCATATACCTTAGAAAAAACAATTTCTGGTGAAATAAAATATTGGTTCGAAGTTTGGAAAATTTCTTGCGGTTAGCAAACGAGTTTGATCGTTTTTGTTTTCGTAGACGGCAGTAAAATTCGAAGAGGGTATGGTATTTCGTAAAATTATAAAAGGGGAATAATGGTCTGTAATTTCATGCTTATACTTGAAACCGAAAGAACGAAGTGGAATAAAAAGCGCTTGGCTGCTGTAGACACTATAGTTCCTCTTCTCCTTCGATGTCAAATATCAAAACTTGGTTTAACGAGCTTCAACGTGGTTACTAGCCGCTTTTTGAGGAGCCATGCCTAGGTAATCCAAAATGACTACCACGGACTTTGTAAATGTTCAATATTTTGTATTGGCAGACTATCGATTGGGGGTACGCGAAATAGCTTATCGTAGACATCTCAAAGGACCAGATGGGTCAAACGACATCAGGAGTAATCTAAAGAAGCTTCTGCGCCATTTCGTGGTCTACTATGAAACATAGACCGACTGGTTCTGGTGTATACCAATAAATAACAGTCCAATTTTACCGGGCGAACCTCTTTCGAAGAAGATAAATACAGTTCGTGGCCAGAAAGGTGAAGTGAGCCGCTTTCTGTGGTCACAAGGACTACATCGACGACTTGCAGATTATCATTCTTCCTTTAAAAAATTTACTGATCGTAACATAACTACGTTTCAAACTTCTGTTTCGTTGTTCCCATCATAGGGTGTAATTTTATATATAGAAATAACGTAAGCAACCAAAGGGTTTCCCATCGCCCAAACTATGCAAATCTTTGGCGAATTTTATTTTTATTTTCAAATTCTTTGCCTGTATCTTTTTGCTATTTTCATTGCAGCCGCCTGCGATGTTTATCAGCAAGTCACAATCTTTGCCATCTTGCAGGCAAACAAAGGATCTGAGTAAAAGTAGCAGCAAAGCTTGGGCAAAGGAATTCACTTCGGGAGATTTATAATGATTTTGTTTAAGCCGTAAAATGCCAACAATTCTATATAAGCAAACATACATATATCCATACATAGTTGCGAGTATTTGGTAGTGCCCAAAAAAATACTTATTCAAAAAGAAAAAAATAAACAAAAATATAGAAATACCGAAATTTCTTTGTATTAAATAAGAATAAAATAACAAAAATTCACCGACGAATTCGGTTGGGTTTGAGTGTTACTTATCGCTTTGCAATGCAAGTGCGAAATATTTCGAGCATTTGCGACTGATCACGATTGAAACGAATGACCTTATCGAAAGTGGCAGTGAGATATTTTGGCATAAAGCAGGCGAGGCTACAAGTGAAAACAGTAGTGTTTGTAGTAATAAGTTTCGGCAGATTATTTGTTAACGCGTATTTACGAAACCAATTGTTGCACATATAGTACATATGTATATATGTATATATACATATATGGTACCGCTAAGTACTTAGCATAAAAAATAAAAACAAATTTTTTTGATAATTTGTTTTTTTCTTTGTTGTCGCAGCGGTCCCCTAACTTCATTAATTCGCTCAGAAAAAACAAATATTTTTTTAATTCTTAAAGCAGGACTTAATGGTGGCCTTTCGACTAAAATGACATCGTCAAGTTTAGAAACAAAAACGAGTTGTACGGCGTCAACTTAAGTAAATACAAAAATTCAACTGCAACAATGAAAATGAATCCACCGAATATTTCAGATGGAAAGAGTAATTATTTTTTGCAAAATCTCTTTCGGTCTTTCTGCAATTCGGTGTCGAATCGTTTAATATTTCGACATATTAGAGGCTGGAGATGGTCTTGCTCTTCTCCGTTCAACCGATATGTGCACTACTCTTCTCGGATGGAGCATTCTTCGGAACATGTTCGCCGGTGAAGTCACGAAACGACTCAGAATCTCTTTCCGATTGCTCTTAAACAACGTCAAACACTACAAATTTTCGCTACTGTATTGCGAACGTGGCGAGGTAAATGCGGAGACAGATTTTTCATGCCCAATATTTCACGCAGTATATTCCCTATATTGCAGTTTCTTGAGATGCCTACTGCCTCACTAATCTAGCTTATGTTCAATCGTGGTAGACGTTTTCAGGACACGTCGTTGTGGCTTACCACATTTAAACTCGTTAAACTAATTTTTGTCGGTTGCTATTGAAGGAGGATCGTCACCATATAACACGTGGATCAATAATTCCCGGGACTGACGCATAGATGGCGCTGCCAACAAAAATTCCCTATGATTTTTCATAAATACCAACCTTCAAAAGATACCTGTCAAAATTTCATGTCATTCTGATGTTTGGCTCACGAGTTACAGTGATTTAAGTGACGCTTGTCTTGATATTCTCAAAACAATGGATTCGAAACAGTTTCATGTGTTGATTTATCATTGCTTTTTGATGAAGAAAAACACAGTGCAAGCTCAGCAATGGCTTGAAAAGTGCTACGGGAAATCTGCTCCATCAAAAACAACCATTTGTCGGTGGTATGCTGACTTTAAACGTGGTCGTACAGACACTGAAGATGCTGAACGCTCTGGCCGGCCAAATGAGGCAATCACACCGGAAACCATCAAAAAAGTCCACCAAATCGTTTTTAAAACCCGTAAATTGAAATTGCGTGAAATAGCTGACACCTTAAAGATATCATACGGCAGTGTGTACACTATTTTGCATTTGTCTATGAGGAAGCTGTTGTCAAAGTGGGTGCCGCGTTTGCTCACGGTGGATCAAAAACGACAACGTGTCGTTGATTCTGAAATTGCGAAATTGCATGAGTTCGGCTTCGAATTGCTTCCGTACCCACCATATTCACCGGATCTGGTCCCTAGCGACTACTACCTGTTTGCAGACCTCAAAAAAATGCGCCAAGAAAAGAGATTCTACTCCAACGAGGAAGTCATCGAGGCCAAAGATAAATCGCTCTATAAGAAAGGTATTGAAATGTTAGAGAAGAGCTGGACTGATTGTGTTGCTCTTGAAGGAGACTATGTTGATGAATCGAGTTTTGCCAAAAAAATGTGTTTTTCTTATTTAGTCCCGAGACTTATTGATCCACGTGTTACAACCTTTAAGTGTTCTTTGATCCAAATCGAATCACCGACCAGTATTACCTTTTTTGAAAATAACAGACTCCGTTCGATATTCTTCACTCTCGAAAACTTCCAAGAACATCCGACTTTTTCGAGTCAAATTTTGTTCAGCAATGAGGCCCATTTCTGGCCGGTCGATTGGCCATCAAGAAATCACACTTTGAAATTTATTGAATGATTATGGTAGAGTGCAATTCGGCGGACGCCACAAATAGAAGGAAAATAATAGTCTAGCATTTTACAAACACATCACATATGATGCACATATTTATGCTAAATGCATGTATGAAAAAATATCGCTTTTTCTATCTAATTACAGCAATGAAAATAAATAATACAAATTTGCAAGGCCTTCTCTCAATTTATTACCCGTAACCCACTTCAAGAGCGTGTGCTCCACTTGCCGACACATCTTTCTCCCACTCAACATTGTATTATATTTACACTGTTTTTATTTTTTATTTTTGCAACATGTAACAAAGGTAAAATCAACAGCAAAAGGAAAAAATTCGCCAAATTATTAAGGGACAGTTTTATGTCTTATCGTCCAGCCCATGGCTCGCGGCAATGAAGTGACAACGACATAGTACTTGCATTTTGTCAACTGCTCATTCGGTTGTGTGGCATGACTGCGTTGCATTAAGTACTCTGTGGCGGCGGTTGCAGTTTGACTAGCTACTGACTGCCGTTCGACATGTTCTGCGCTGCGCTTATTGCCAGATTAATGGCAGGTGATAAGGAAATGTGTAAATTTCTACCAACTTGTCGTAATGCCATTTTCTTAAGCACACATTTGCTTATAGCGCGCTGGTGTTGCATGTGGCAAACCTGTTAGCAACTCAGTTGTATTATTGCCGCGCTTCACCGCTGCGTCGCTTAATCAACAAGGTGCCAATTAGCGAATTGTTGCTGTATTATTAAAATAATAATCAGCTGCGCCGACTTTCATACACAAATGCTGTGGCAGTGACAGCGCCGCAGTTGAAGCTGGCACAATTGATGCTCCACGCGTTACAAATGTTCATTGAGTGCGACTTAATTGCATTTTAACACGCGGCAAATTGATGCGGCGCTAAGTTGGGGTTAGGCAAAAGTGTGTAATAAAATCGGTATTTTGGCGCGGTATAGAAATTTGTTTAAAAATTCATTTGCTTAATGCTTTTTAGCTATATCTAGAATAGATTTTAAATAGTCTCATTCGATAAACAAAGAAGGAATTGAATGGAAATGCTATGTGATAGGGTTCAAGTATGCCGATAACTTCGAAGTTCACATTTAAAGTATGGAAGAATGTGCATGCAGTGTTTGAGCATATTTTCTGAAAATTTTAAGTAGAGCCGGCAAATAGTCTCGGAGATATGAGCGTATTTGTAAGAATTTTTCAACTTAGTGAATTCGGCTGCAAACGAGGACGGCTTCCAACCTATAGATTTTGTCTTGTCCTTCCAGCATTATCTATATTTATCTAGGTTAGATTAGGTTAGGTCAGGTTAATCTAGTAGACTAATAAGGCACGCATTTTGGTCCTTTGCGATACCAGATGGAGTTCAGTTGCTAGGCAAGAGGAGTAGTCATCCTTTAGTCCAGTCCAGTTGATATACTATACTATAATATCTTGAGCGGAACTAAAGGAGTCTTTGATCTCCCCTACTATCTCTACCTCTATGATAATATATTTATGACTTTCGCATAACATTTCTTTAAATTTATCAATAGTTTCATAAATTTCCGACATCGATGCCACTTTTAAAGTGTTCAGTGTCCTCCGTCTTAAAAAAACAAATTTCATGCAAATGTCGAATGTAGACTTCGTCATATCGAGTAGTAATAGTAGATCTGGAAACTTAATAAAAAAAAGAGAAACTTCGTTAGCAACGAAGCTAGAATACCCTCCACAGATAAAAATTTCTCTATAAAAGAACTTGATTTTGATCAGTCGTTATGGCAACTAGTGATCCGGTCAAGACAAACTGTCCGGAGATTGTACGGTTGATATTTCGTCAAATAAAAATGTTGTACATACAAGAACTTAATTCAGTTTGCAGGGCAGTTGATGCAGTATCTTCGAGAGCAGTATCTTGAAGAGAAAAAACTATGTATAATTTCAAAGCGATATCTTAAAAACTGTGGGACTAAGTTCGTATATATTCAGATAGACAGACAGACGGAGATGGCTAAATCAACTCAGCGCGTTACGCTGATCGTGTATAGATAACGGGGTTTTCAATAAGTGCGCTACAAAAGTGAAATTCTTTATTTCTGTGAAAGTACATTAGATGCCATTATGTATGGAACTCGATTTATTTTTGCATGGCCATCATGGGGACGCTTGTAGAATTCCAGACGCTGAACCCATTTTTCGACGGTTTTCAAGCATATATCGACAAATACTGCTGCAATTTTACGTTCGATATTCGTAGGAAGCTTATCAATCGTCGCTGGCTTGTTTGCATAGCCCCACAGGAAATAGTCTAACGGCACGACTGAGGCGGCTAAGTGACTGGGTCATTTCGTGAGATTACACGTTCACCAAACTTGGTTTTCAATAAATCGATTATGACATTCGCTGTGTGGCTTGTGGCGCCGTCCACATATCGTTAAAGTCTACATCATCCAATTCGGGCCAAAAATATTCGGTTATCATTGAGCGGTAGCGATTCCCATTCACAGAAACGTGTCGGTCTTGATCATCATGGAAGGGGTACGGCTTACTGACGGCGTCGTCCCCTAACCGCATCAAACCGTAATTTTTTCAAGATGCAATGGTGACTCATGAAGTATGTGTGGATTGCTAACTGACCAATAATGCATATTTTGATTATAAACTAGCCTCATCACTAAAGATTATTTTTCGATGAAAGTCCGGATCATTTTCCAGTTGTTGTTCAGGCCAATTCACATACATACGGCGATTATGGTGGTCAAGCGGCTTTAGTTCTTGCATCAATTTGATCTTGTAAGGATGTAGGTCAAGATCTTTTCGCAAAATTCGCCACAATGACGTTGCAGAAATGCCCAATGCTCGAGAACGATGTGTGAGAGACTGATTTGGGTCTTCCTCAATTGATGCGCTAGCGGCAGCAATATCTCGACACTACGGGCACTTCTTTGTCTCTCTGTAACGGGCTTCTGTGCCTGTGTATTCAACTTTTTCCACTACATGCTCAATTGTTGATCTGACAGGACGATTATGACGACCATAAAGTATACTTAGTGCTCTTAAAGTTGAGGCCACTGACTCCGGTTGGTTTCAATGATCGTGTAAAGGTATATATTTTATAGGGCATCCTCAAGATGTACATCACAATTAGGTTGAGAGGTAAGGCGAGGCCCTCAGAAAAGAGATGAGAGAGAATCTCATCAGAAGCAGGATATTGTGATTTTGTCTGGCTACGATTTTTACTTTATGAATGAAAGCAACTTATGGAAAAATACTGTGTTTGTGCCAATGATACAAAATTTTACATATAACTGAATCTTGCTCTGGCACGTAGGATTTTTAGATAGCGAGGTTTCTATAAAAGGTTACCAATATAATTGATAACCTATATATGTACATGTGTTTGTAAACACCCTGCATTTTGACAACCACATAAGTACTGTGTACAAATGAGTACAATTTTTGGTATGTGTGTTAAAGTCATGCGGGTGAAAACAAATTTGTATTATTTTTTGGCTAAGCAAAGCAAAGCAGGACAATATGGCACTGACAACAACCAGTCAACATAAACGGCTGAACAAATCAGCGACAATCTGCTTGGGTAGTAACAACAAAAAACGAACAAATGGATTTCGAAATTCGAACCAACACATATGTACATATAAACCAACTTATATTGAGGTATTTATATACTCGTATGTGAGTAGATACGAAAATGCAATTGCAACAATGAAAAGAAAAGCTCAAGCAGCGACATTTGTCCGCTGCGAACTCTGGCGTATTCGGCGACATTTGTAAAACAACGAAACAAGTTTGTTCGACATAAATGCGACAAAATTTGCGCGCAGTTTGTCATTTTTCTGCAAAAGCAGCCAAAGCGTTGTTGGCGAGGGCGTAGTGCGGCCGACTTGAGGCGTTGTAAAGCGATGTGGCAAGCAAATGGTTGGTAAATGAGTGAGTGCACGAGAGCGGTGGCGGTCAGAATCGTTGCAGCTGCCCTACGCTTGCTTATCATATACATAAATATGTAGGACGAAAGTGACACGCAAATGTGGCTGAAAGCAAAAGGAAAAAAGCAAGTGCACAAAGTACAATAACAGAAAATAAGGGGTAAGAAGTGCGGCATGTCACTTGCTTGCCTTAATTCGGTTGGCGCGATAAATCAGTGCGGCATCTTATAAATACATCAACGCTGCGGCAGCACATTTATTCGCACATGATTATGCCGTTGTTTGTTGGCTTTTTGCGTACAGACATGTGCGCTTGCCCGACACACAAGCTCGTACATATTCTTTCGCATACCGGCATATACAGTTAATAACAATTGAATTTATGATTGCGCATCGTCTGACGCTTGCTTGCACCCCACCCACCAATTTTGCGACTCAACCGAGTCGGCAAGTCGTGTGTGTGCAGCCAGCAAGCGAGGCAGCGCGAAAGCAAAGCGATTGTCAGAGGCAACGGTGCATGCAACGCCTTGGCGCCATATACTTGCACTTTGATGCATGGCCCAGGCTATGATTGCAACTGCCACTGCTGACGTTGATGGTGGCGTGAATTCATAAAACTCACACTTGCCACATACACACACGCGCATACAGCCGCAGATGCCTAACATTTTTACACAATAATATTAATATAATCTGGCGCTGATTGGAGCTCATCACTCAACAGATGTTGTCGCTGCTTTGCAGTTGTTTTGCGCGCCGCGTGTTTTGTTGCTTGCCATTTATGCAGCAACCTCAAAAGCAACAACGGCAATGCAAGCGAATATTTGTGGCATTCCCTGTGTGCAACTAATTAAGCCATTCAGTTCGTTCAAGTTTGTGCATTTTGTTGCCGCTGTTGGTACTGTTATATGTAGTTGTTGCGCAAGACTTAATTTAATTAGCGTTTGCAACAAGTTTGCAATCCCAAACGCTTTGTATACAGCTAATAAAATAGTTGTTGCCTTTTGAGCTGTGAATGGAATTTCTCGCACTGCGATTAACAGTGTTTTAACTCTTTCATAGATGAGGGATTTGCTCAACTGTGTTAACAAAAGTTATAGCTTATAAAAATTATGTAAGTTAATTATAATATTTTAAGGCTGCAAAATTATTCTTTTTATTTAGTAAGCACACAGCTGGACTGACGTAGGAACGACGAGACGCATTTTACGTCGAGATCTTAAATAGAAAATACGAGTACAGCATGTTAAGTCACTTCCTTCCTAAGCGACATCGCTTCCTTTTATGGGCTCTTGAATAGTTCCAAGAAGATTCGACATTTTCAATCAAAATTTTGTTCAGTGATGATACCCATTTCTGGCTTAATGGGTATATATACAAGCAAAATTGCTGCATTTGGAACGAAAAACAACCTGAAGATATTCAAGAGCTGCCATTTCATCCAGAAAAAACAACGGTTTGGTGTGGTTTGTGTGCCGATGGTATCATTGGTCTATATTTCTTCAAAAATTATGCCGGTGAGAACATAACCGTCAATGGCGACCGCTATCGCGCCATGATAACCAATATTGGATGCCTGAAAGTGAAGCCGTGATCTCGACGACATTTGGTTTTAACAAGACGGCACCACTTCCCACACATCGCATCAATCAATGGATATATTGAGAGAACTCTTCGGTGAGCAGATAATTTCACTTTTTGGGCCACCAAGGAAGTGTAATATCACATCGCTAGACTTTTCCTTGTGAGAATATGTAAAGTCTATGTGGACAAACCCGCTTCGATTTGGATCTTGGAGAAAAACATCACGCCTGTCATTCTCCAGTTACCAGTCGAAATGCGCCAACGAGTCATCGAAAATTGGACTCAACGGATGAACCATCTGAGACGTAGCCGCGACCAGCATTTGAAAGAGCCAAATAATACCCTTTTGAATGAAAATAATCATTCCTCATTAATGTTGATTTTTTTTTTTTTTTTTTTTTTTTTAAGAAGAGAATTTTGAAATGGATCACTCTTTAAGTATAGTTGGTATAAGAAATGCACTTGTGAAGAGTGTAACAAAAATTAATAATTAATGTCGTTTCTTATTTTAGATTAAGTACATCTAGCTGTAAATGAGACTATTCTAAGGTGGTAATCGTCATCGATTAATCTTAATAATAATCCATTTCTTAAATTCAAGATCGTCTCTTGTATGAGAAAACCTCCTAACTGGTGAACAGAGTTGCATTGCAACTATTGCAGGATTAATATGTAAAGGATGTTTTTATATTATAGAAGCATATACTTGTAATAATAAACAATAGTGATACTTACATACTGAGCCATTGAAATATTTCATTCCGAGGTTTTCAAATATCCAGTCATTCAATGCGGTGTAAATGTACATAAAAAAAGAAAAAATAAATAAATAAGTAGATGTGTTTATGTAGTAAATAAATGTGTATTAAGCCAATTGGAAGTGATTACAAAGGTTTGATTAGTAGGAATTTGGCATTAAAGAATAATTGAATATTAAAGAAAAATTACAGGCGACAATAAGTAGAGTTTTTAAATAAAGGGTGATTTTTTAAGAGCTTGATAACTTTTTTTAAAAAAAAAACGCATAAAATTTGCAAAATCTCATCGGTTCTTTATTTGAAACGTTAGATTGGTTCATGACATTTACTTTTTGAAGATAATTTCATTTAAATGTTGACCGCGGCTGCGTCTTAGGTGGTCCATTCGGAAAGTCCAATTTTGGGCAACTTTTTCGAGCATTTCGGCCGGAATAGCCCGAATTTCTTCGGAAATGTTGTCTTCCAAAGCTGGAATAGTTGCTGGCTTATTTCTGTAGACTTTAGACTTGACGTAGCCCCACAAAAAATAGTCTAAAGGCGTTAAATCGCATGATCTTGGTGGCCAACTTACGGGTCCATTTCTTGAGATGAATTGTTGTCCGAAGTTTTCCCTCAAAATGGCCATAGAATCGCGAGCTGTGTGGCATGTAGCGCCATCTTGTTGAAACCACATGTCAACCAAGTTCAGTTCTTCCATTTTGGCAACAAAAAGTTTGTTAGCATCGAACGATAGCGATCGCCATTCACCGTAACGTTGCGTCCAACAGCATCTTTGAAAAAATACGGTCCAATGATTCCACCAGCGTACAAACCACACCAAACAGTGCATTTTTCGGGATGCATGGGCAGTTCTTGAACGGCTTCTGGTTGCTCTTCACCCCAAATGCGGCAATTTTGCTTATTTACGTAGCCATTCAACCAGAAATGAGCCTCATCGCTGAACAAAATAAAGCGCGAAACACATTTCGAACCGAACACTGATTTTGGTAATAAAATTCAATGATTTGCAAGCGTTGCTCGTTAGTAAGTCTATTCATGATGAAATGTCAAAGCATACTGAGCATCTTTCTCTTTGACACCATGTCTGAAATCCCACGTGATCTGTCAAATACTAATGCATGAAAATCCTAACCTCAAAAAAATCACCCGTTATATCTGCAGTGGTGGCTCTATCGATGGTAAGGTATATTTATACTACTATGCGCAAAAAATAATAAAAAAAGTAAAGGATTTAGTACATGCTTTTCTTTCTGAAGTACATCTCCATTGTTCGGAATCAAATTTCTAGTACCGGAAAGTTCAGAATGTTGGAATAGGCTTTCGGCCAGCAAGCGTTGACTACGAACTACCTCCAGGACGCCCATCAACATCAACTGATGATCAACAAGACAATAAAATAAAATAATTGGTGCTTGAGAATCGCCGATTAACAGTGAAAGCCATTTTGAAAGATCATTTGGGCCTAAGAAAGGTGAAAGCAGGTTTGGTTCCAAAATCGCTCAAATTTTTCGAAAAACTGCGTCGCTTTAACGTCTGTGAAACAATGCTTTCCGATTAACATGATGTCATGAAACGTATTATAATATTACTGGCGATGAGGCTTGGATCTATGCTTGGACCGAAGCTGAAAAAACCACGTCAAGGTTATCTTGACAGTTTTCTTTGGTTATCAAGGTGTTGGACACTCCGAATTCCTTCCGACCGTCCAAATTGTCGTACAAAGAGGACGGAATTATGGCCGACAACACTTGGTTTTTGCACTACGATAATGCACCGTCGCTACTGCATTGATTCTTCGTGAGTTTTTCGCCAAATTTTCAACCAATATCGTAACCGCAACCACCGTTTTCGACTTATTTAGCTCAGTATGACTTTTGGCTATTCAGCGAATAACAAGGGAGAGTCTTCTAAGAGCGAACCCTATAGGAACGGGAAATTGCTATTTGGTTACACAATCAAGCAAATTTATTGACCTTAACATCAATATGAGGAGCGCGATTAAATCTCAGATATTATATACTGAAACATTTAGCCTATCAATCAAACTCTCTACCCGTATGTTTTATGGGGATTTTGACTAATACATTAGAATACTAATTTTGTATTAGTTCGGATAATTTGTAGGATCCCTTTACCCCTATTTCACTTCATCAAAATATCTTATCTTATAGGGTTATATGGAGGATTGCAGGTGGAGCAAAAAATTGATGACTAATGTACGAAAAATTTCAAATTAACGATGTGATTCGCTCAAACAGTGCGGTTTTCAAAATCGAGAACCTATGGCCGTCAAAACTTAGAATGGGTTCTAGAATAATGATTACTATCCATTGAGCATTATCTGACATACCTTCCGACAATATTGTAGAACAAAATTCCGCGAAAAAGTAAAGAAACTTTTCGAGAACAACGGAACGTCATGGTAAAGATAAACGAAAGATTCATGGTCGGATTGCTTTCGACGTCGCAGCAACGCTTTCTTAAGTGGTATGCCATATTTTCCTTAATAATAATTAATGAAATACAAATATTACGAGCGAAACTCAAATCGACGATAAACGCAGTGAGAACAATAAACTCGTCTATGACTGCTATAGAAACCAAGATAAGAACCAATAGTCAAACTCACTATCGGCATGTCAGGATGTGAAAGTGATAGAATGCAGGTGAAATTTATTGTGTTTTGACTGGTTTTTTCGTTCTCCACCAATAAAGTATGTACATATGTCTGCTACAATTATCTGCTAATGCACATTTGTAAGTAGCTGCCAATTACGTGAAGCAGATAATGCCACAGTTGGATAGGTTGCAAGGATCGTTGTTGGGGCGATGCTACAATTATTGAGGTACTTTAGTTGCCATTACAGGCAATGTGATCCTGTTAACAACATCCTTCAGTCACACGGCGAAGCGAATGCCGCTTTGAGAGTAGCCTAACAGACAGACATTGAAGACAGACGAACGAATGAGATGGACAGTTGCCACAGAAGTGAAGCGAAGCCAAGTGAGTAGTGAGTCCAATTGGCAAGGGGACGATCGTTTTTAACGCAGTTGCTGTTTTCGGTTTGGTTGTGGTTGTGGCAGATGTATTTATGAGGTACTTGCAATAATAAATGTCCTTGCCGCATATTTAAGCCAAGTTCAAAGCAACAAAAATGCAAGCTTAAGTGTAATGAAAGTCAAGAGTGGAAGTGTAAAAGGAAAATGAGCAGCGTCGGAAATAAATTGCTTTAATGGTGCCAAGTATGATAATGAGGGTCATGCGATATCCAACGTCACCGGTTGGGATGTGTATGGTTAGTTTCCTTTAGCACATATACAAAGTCGCGTCGGGACGTCGAGCTTATACAGAAAGACTAAACTAAAAGTGGAGGAGTCGCTTGAAGAGTGGTAAATAGGGAGCTGTAAGTTGTAAGTGGCAGGCTTCTGCTTTATTTATGCGCTGCGGGAAACGCTTGGTGGTAACTACTTTTCGCGTGAATCGGCGTTGATATCAAATTTGTTGTTGCCGACGTCGTTGTCGTTACCGACATCTCGGGGGATTGGCTGTGTGGCAGTTGTGAATGTTTGCCGTTGTCAGTTTGATGCAAAGTCGCTCGAAGGCGTTTTCGATCGAAATTTGATATCTGGCTGATAAGAAATGTGCCTGCGGTTATTTGTTGCTTGGCCGTATTGGATTCTTCGTGGTTACCGTTGCACGAATGCCATGCAAAGGCGTTGTTGCATACAGTTGATGAGGTGCATGGATCCTTAAATGCAAAGTGCATACAGGAGCAGTACTAGTTAGGTGAATATGAGGATTTCATTCACACATTGGGAGCAATTGTATGCTTCATAAGAAATAAGGGTCATAAACATATGATTTACTAGTCTATTAGCCAGTTAAGAATTAATAAAAATAATTAATAACGGAACGAAAACAAGAATGAAATCATAAGCGAAAAAGGGAAATAGTCAGTTTAAAATATGGTACAAATGAGAAAGTTTTTTTTTTAACTCATGAGCTTTTTAAGTGTCCAATACTATAATAAATATGAATATTATAAGACATCTTAACATATTATAAGGAACTTCCGGTGACTAATCATCTGAAATAGTTGGAATCTCGATGATTAGATAAAAAAGGTAACCAGTTTTTATGACAGCTAATTTTATAGTGGTCGGATATCAGCGCCTCCGACAAACGAGCATCGACTCAGCTTGACACGCTGATCATTTATATATAATACATATGTATATACTTTATAGGATTACCGGTCTAACGCCTTTTAGGTGTTACACGCTTTGTTGCCCTTTTCAGGATATAAAAATTACACTATTGGGGCGAAAGGTAACCTGGCTGTAGTGAGATACTCAAAAGATCTCAACATCAAGCAAAATATTACATTTATATTATTCTAAAATTTTAAAATTTTCCATTAAAAGTGGCTTTAAGGAAGGTAATCTACACAAGGAGAATATAACCACAGTCAATCTCTATATATCGTTCTCTTGGTCTTCTACCAAGAAAATATGCACAGCTAGGACCCGTAGAACACAACCAAACAACGATGGAAATATGAAGAGAGCTTCTCTTCTGGCCTTTCAAGAGGCTTAAATAAATTTCACTTAAAAAAAGGTCCGACACTAGGACAATACAGAGTTTTCAACTATAGAAGACTTAACAGAGTTGACTCTTTAAAATTGAAATAAAACTGCACTTGTAATTTAAGCAGACTATTCAATGCAGTTGGAGTCGGCTACGCATCTGTAAGACAATCAAGTAGATTCACGCTGAGTTGAACAAGAAACAAGAAGAACCCAATAGGTAAATAGGCTACTGAGAATGTGGCAGAGCTAGTAGAGAAAAAGAGGTTTGGCAGCACACTAATTTTTGGGGCAGAGCCGTTAAAGAAGGCAAAATATTCTGACCTCAGCATGTACTATGAGCTGGGCCACGCGGATGCTCGTTCAACGCTGGGCCAGCACCGGCACCTGTGCGGTTGCAAAAGCCTTCTGGCCCAGGATAGATCGTCGGAGATCCAATGATCTCTTAGCCCTCAGTGAGGCTAACATCTCATTGTTAGTGGGTCTTTTAACAGGCCACTGTCCTATTGTCCTACATGCGGTAAGAATGGGAATCTTACCGGATGCCGACTGCAGAAGCTGTTTGGAAGAAGATGCGGTAGAAACAAGCCAGCACTTCCTGCTAGACTGTCCCGCTTTTGGGAGGTCAAGACTCAGACACTTGGGGACGCATACCTTTGGACACCCCACCGAACTGGCGGGTGTTGAAGTTAAGCGTCTGTGTAACTATGTATTGGCTACAAAGCGTTTCGCCAATCTGTAAGTCCGAAAACGGGAGTTCCTTTTCAATGGCATCACAAAGGACTAATTGTTAGTCTACGTGGGATCTTTGATCAGTTATCTTACCTAACCTAACCTAACCTATGTACTTGACCCCAGGAATAAATAGAAAAGGAACTTGCAATACTATTAGGCACTTAATTTGGAAAAGTTGTCGGTGCTTCAAGGTTTATCACCAAATACAAGTCTTAAAAATGAAATGGATTAATGAATTGGTTTGAGGCGCTACTTTTGAAAACAAAGTATATTGAAATATATATGAACTATTTAAATTAACTATCTTGGAACTAGCATCAGCACCAACAGCAGCCTCGATATCCAACGCAAAATATCTCTTGCCAACAGGTGCTACTTGGGACTGAGTAGGCAATTGAGAAGTAAAGTCGTCTCTCGACGAACAAAATCAAAACTCTATAAGTCATTTATTATTCCCGTCGTGCTATATGGTGCAGAGACATGGACGATGACAACATCTGATGAGCCGGCCTTAGGAGTTTTCGAGAGAAAGGTTCTGGCGAAAGATTTATGGTCCTTTGCGCGTTGGCCACCGCGAATATCGCATTCGATGGAACGATGAACTGTACGAGATATACGACGACATTGACATAGTTCAGCGAATTAAAAGACAGCGGCTACGCTGGCTAGGTCATGTCGTCCGAATGGACGAAAACACTCCAGCTCTGAAAGTATACGACACAGTACCGGAAGCAGAGGAGGAAGAAGACCTCCACCCCGTTGAAAAGACCAGGTGGAGAAATACTTGGCTTGGAAAGCGTAAGCGGTAAAGAAGAAGAAGATTTAAATTCAACAACAGCAAACTTAAATTCTTTCTAAATGCTTATGCATTGCACTTTAAAAATACACATTTTTTTACGCAAATAAAGTAGCGCGAAGAACCGCCGCAGTTCCAAAGAAAGTCAGGGCCATTAATCATCATTTGGAGAATGCAGTTACGGATCACACTTACTGATCGTGCATTCGCTAGCCAAGCATGTGAAGACAAATACCGCAAAGCGGTCTAAATTGTCGACAACTGTCGGCGCTTTCACGCCCATCACGACAGACGCACCCGCTCTACAAATGACACCAACCATAATTGTGCATTGACTCTACTCTAGAGTATGTATGAGAAATTCATTCATTTTGTTGGTTTTGCTAACGAGTAGCTGCTCAAGGCAGCCCGAAAAGAAGAAAAAATAACAAAAACAAGAACTAAAACGAAAGACAATCCACATATTTGCCACACAGATAATGATCGGCGCAACACGCCCACAGCTATTAGCTGTAAGGAGCACGAATACATACCAACAAACACGGATGCGTTGGGTAAGGGAAGGAGTGCGGAATGACAACGTAGACATTTCAATTCAGTGCACACAAATATTTGTCTAAATGAAATGCGCACACAAAGGCAGTCATTAAACAATTCCAGGGCACTACATAGCTGAAATTTAATTATGGAGCAGTAACCACAGAAGCTAATGAGACTTTAATTAGATGAAACATGCATACACAAACAACAGCACATTAACACTCTTAAAGTAATGTTATCGAATTGAAAAAAAAAAAAATAAAATAAAGACAAAGAATTCTACTTACACCCTGTGTGTTGGTGTTGTTGTATGTTGCAACATTGCAGGCATTTTAAAGTGAAATTAAATGCGCACAGCAAACAGGCATATCAACAAACAGATATAAGTTCAAAGATAATCCATCATTTTGGCGAGCAGCAAGCGAGAGTCCGTCCGTTGCATTCGCGCGTTTGCCATTCATTTGTCATGCCGTGCCGAAGCGAACGACGTCAGTGTGGTGTCATTGTTGTCATTATTTTTGTTGTAAATGATGGTGCAAATGATCGGCGATCATTAAATGTTCAGGTGTTTCCAGCGTTGTAACGCAGTGAGCGGGCGAGTGTGATCAATCGGTAGTTGTTTTTGTTGTTGTTGTTCATCGGTTGCAGGCGTTGATGTGACGATTTATTGGTATTGATGATGGCAACCGCGGGTTTGCGGTGCATTGCAGCGATGTTGCCAATTTCCAGCAATTTGTTTGCGAACAAGCAGATGTTGGCGCCGGATGAGTGTGCAGTGGCGACATAAAAAGAACGAAGAAAGAAGAGAAATGATTTATAATTAATAAATGAAATTTTTTAAAACAGAATTTTTGTTATTGAGTAAAACAGTTTTATTTAATATAACAATTTAATTTAAACAAATATTGATGCTATTTAAATCTATTTGTTTTTTTCTAATTTTTTTTAATTTTTTCAGTCACTTTTTTTGTAGTAATAGTAAACTTATGGGAAGATGACTGGAAATTTGATGATTACTTTTTAGAAGCAGAGCAAAAATGATTTCGGATAAGACCGCTATAATTTTTTTATAAATAAAATAAGGACGGTTTGAAATATCAATGAAATTCCTTATTCCTCTGAAAGGACGTACATTGCATCTGGAAAAAATTACGGTTTGGTGCGGTTTATGGGTCGTACTTCTTCCATGATGATCAAAGCCGGCATTTGACTGTGAATGGGAATCGCTACCGCTCAATGATAATCGAATATTTTTGGACCGAATTGGATGATTTGAGCTTGGACAATATGTGGTTCCAACAGGACGGCGCCACAAGCCATACAGCGAATGTCACAATCGATTTATTGAAAACCAAGTTTAGTGAAAGTGTTTTCTCACGAAATGGTCCAGTCAATTGGCCACTTCGGTTGTGCGATTTTGGTTAATGATTTGGGTATGAAAGGTGATCAGGCGAGACTCGTACGAAAAGACTTTAATCTTTTGCAAAAACGACGTCGAGAAGGGGTCGTAAAAGAAATAAGTACGTGATGAACAACGCTCTAATAGGCATAAGTCGATGAGGGATATCGGCCAAATTAGAGGTAAATTTCGATAAGACGGATGTGGTACTCTTTACAAGGAGGTACAAAATCTCAACACGGAAATCCCAAGGCTCCACGAGGTTGAATTAACAATTAAGGAGCACTCCATGTACCTTGGAGTAATTTTGGATGACAAATTGATGTGGAAACTCAATGTGGAGTAGAGAGTGAAAAAGGCAGTGGTGGCCTATATGCATTTAAGAATATGCTAGGGTCCACATGGGGCCTGTAAAATGATGTTACACAGCGGTGTCAAGCCCATTTTGCTCTGCTTTTGGTGTGGTTGACCGCTGTCATGAAACTCACTAATACTATATAAAATGAAATTTCCGAAAGGGCTGATCAGGGTTAGATGGAATGCCTTTAGGACTAGCAGGATCGTCAGGATCGTGTACAAAAGCTTGAAATGAAAACACGTATGCTTTTTACTCACACTGTCTCGAAAGGACTGCAGAATGGTTGTCGGCCTATTGACATGTTAAAACCTACTGGCGTCATATGCGAGCTGGATGGGCATACAGTGTTTGTAATAGGACTGATTTTCTTCCGCCGCGACTGTACTGCGGAGCGTGCGCGCACTGACTGGATTCGGTAGAGGACGTTCCTAACTAACGAACGAGCGGCTGGTCAGTTGTCTCCGAACACCTGGAGAGTCAGGATAAACATTTTCGACGTGTTTCTGTGAGCGATGCAAGCCGAAAATGGAGTGTTCGTAAATGTAAACATGTGTGAAAGTGACCCCCAATTTTTGAATAACGTCGGATGCTGGAGGAATACATACTATGCTTCTTTCCAGAACCTCAGATATCAGGGAGCAAGGAGTTATCAAGTTGCTCTTAAAGTTCGCAAAAAGTTTTGACTTTATGACGCATGATTCAGCTCAAATTAATCTGAAACTCAATTTGACATTACTAAGGTTCAGTATTTTTTTGAATGGCGTGACAGTCGGCCAGTAGAATCTAGCCTAACCTATCATTCATTTAGGACGTCGCATAGGCTTAAGTAAATGAGTAGAAAGAGGCTTAGAAACTGCATTTAAATTTTAAGGAATACCAAGCTTTTTGAGGTTAAATTGTTTTGAATTAATACTACATATATACTTTTAGAAACTAATTGATTACCAGTAGTCCCAAAAGCGGGTTAATAAACCCAAATATTTGTATTCATATACGCCTAGGCAGAAAGAAAGCCGTTAATTACCTAAAATATGACAACACCTGTTCTTATTCCTGTAGCTAGTTATAGAACCGCCGAAATTTTATCAACTCAATCGAAACAGCATACATATTTTCACAGATTTATTGTTAACAACTGCTTTGGCTATTATGCCGCCTAACAATAATAATAATAACTCGTACTTATTGTGGCATTTGAAGATCGAGATCATAATTTCTTGTCAAAATATGTGCACATTCCCAAGGCAATTTTTGCCGTTAACACACACTTACTGCATTGACCTTTCTTCCAAGCTATCATTTACGGCTAAATAGAAAGCCACCCCCACAGGCCATTGTCACTTATGAGAGGCAATTATTTTCTATTTATTGAGGCGATAAGACTTAATTGATTAGAAATTACATTTCCGCTTCGCATTGACACCGAAACGCCCCCCGCACCCTGCAACGAGGGTAAAACAATTTGAGCATTCAACACACTATTTCCAAAATAATACTTGTAATTTAGGCCAATTCATGAGCGATACTTAATAAGCAACCAAAAAAAAAAAGAAAAAAAACTTGAACACAAGGCAAAAACAAGTAAAAGTGAATAGTGAAACTGAGCGGCGCAAAGCTAACGAACCGACTAACAACATCAAAACCACGTCAAACCATCAGCCAAAACAATCCGACTGACGGCTGACGTGCTTATCGTTGGCAAACGATCGAAATGACATATTAAGCGCAAAACAAATGCACGCGCGGCAGCGTTGGCGGGGACAGTGACGGTGACGGCGACGCCACAAAAGGTCACTACGTTGAGCCGCCGCTGAATTGTGTGTTTTGTGTTTGCGCGGCTAAAAATCAACAAATTACGCGGATTATTAATTTTAGTCGAGCAATTGTGCAGTGAAGGGGTCCTAAATGCTCCTATATACGTAGTAAGATACCAACACTGTCTCAAAAGTTCTTTGGTCGGTACTTAATTGTCTATATGTATGTATATGTCACTTGACTGTCGACGAGTTTGCACGTTCGTTTGTAGGCGCGTCCTTTCAACGCTGCACGGCGATCTCGCGACGATAGACTGCCCGCGGCCATGTCATTTTACGAGTTGTCAAAACTTGTCATTTAAACGACAATTGAGCTTGTTTACTTTAATCATCCTTGTTAGTAACATTACTTTTACTCTGCGTGCAATTAAATTTTTTATTGCTGTACTTATTAGTTGACAATGAACGGTGGTTACGAATGCGAATATTTAATAAGCAAACGCCCAATAATTTTTTTGCGCAAATATCATAGCCTTCGGCATGCTTTTGCGCCAGTTTTTGTAGGCGCGCGTCCTGTGGCCTGTGCTGTCGCCAATGTTTGCGCATGCGCGGTTGGCAGGTGCGCAACGCTCACCACTACTAATTAGCTTGCTTAAAGAGTCAATTGGGAAAGGAGGTTCACAAGCGGTTATTGCATTGAAATATTTGTTCGTCTAAACTCGGTTGCTTTTCGGGCGGATTCTGAAAAAAATTGTTTGTAGGGTTGGGGTCCGGCTATCGCCACAATGATTTATTGGCTCTTCAAGCGCGTGCTATTGATCAGCAGCTGTGCGTCATCATTTATTCTCACCACAGGCAAGTGTTGGTGTAGAGGTGAGAGCTTTGCTAGGCTGTTTCTTGTGGCTGCGGACGTACTGTCTACCCTTCGATATCTTAGCGTCGGTTTTGATACTTTTTGAGCGTTATTCGATATCCTTAATTGCTTTCATAACTACCTCCTGCCAATTCGTATTGTTGATGGACGTTGGAGAGTGGCGTGTTGAGGCGCTTATTTGTCAGCCGCAGCGATCGATAAGCATTCGCACCGGGCAGCTGGAAAGGTGAAAAAGGCGTAATTGTAGCTTGCGCCACAGCACAGCACCGAGGCTAGCGATAAGTCATCGTTGTGTTTGTGACTTGGCAATATGCCTCCACTATACGATGTTTGTAAAGAGTTAGCGCCAAGCCGCTCAACGCATGTCAGCAACGCTCCATCGGCAGTACAACAGGTGATGGCATTGTGGCACTGTGGCATTATTAAGTTGTTAAACTATGTTTTATAACTCTAGTCATGTCAGAAATTACACAGTGGGTTCTACCTTCCTCAAAGCGGTTATTCATATGTGTTAAAATACAGTTAAAGCGCCTAAGGCGTGATTCAAAACACATCCTTCACCGTTCTCTTCAAGTTAATATTAAACATTTTGTTGTTACTGTAAGCCTTGTGAAGCGATCCCTGTTCATATATTACTACAGAATTTTGACAAAATCTCGTACAAGGGTTAGTATGTGTTAAAAGCCTCATAACTAGGAAGACAGATCACTACTTCTCTTGCGATCGATCTTGGGCCAAAAGGTTTTTGGAACAACACATGTACCGTTGGTGGCCCAGTGCTGGCCAAGCTTCCGCGAAGCCGAGCTATCTAGTAGTAGAACACAAGCAAGGGTATACGGGAGTACTGACCCGCTCCCTTTCTGCCGATAGCGATGGTCAATTTCCTGCGATTCTGCTATGGCCTGGTACCAGTCTTATCGCAAAGACACTCAATGCTATTGATACCGAGGCACCCATCGACCAACACTGAACGCATTGTTAATCAGTTCAAACTAGTATCGGCACTCTGCTATCTGAGTGAATGAAGAAGATCTGCACTCCGGATCAGGAGATCTGCTGCTACCTTAATGGCTGCAACCTCGGGTTGGACTCCTGAGTGTAAACCCCTCCACCAACTTTCTCCTCAAGCATCGACCTTTCAGTAAGAAGCTCACTTTCTCTCTCCTCCAACGGCTTCTTTCCACCCACAACTCCCTCGTCGGTATTTGGGCAGAGGAAGAGCCGCCAGAGTTCGGTTTGGCGACATCATGATCCAAGTTAATCGGTATGAAGTCAAAGCAAGAAAAAATCTTTGAGTCTGATAGCAACTTTCGCAGCCATACATCTTCTGACTATGTCTGCGGGCATAATATGCAAGATGACGTTAAGTGCATGGTTGGAATTGACCTTTGTCCACATGAGCGCCGCCCCTTGAACGTTATAGAGTTTCTTCGCAATTGTGGTCTTATCCAGAGCCCTCCACCACAGAAAGACTCCATAGAACATAATGGGCTTGACTATGGTGTCATAGAGCCAGAGGACTCATCTTTTGCCAATGGCACTTTTGCAGCAGTATAAGGCATACGATGACTTTTTTGTATTCTCTTTGATAAGCGGCTGCCATTAAAACGAGCCCTAGTTATTTCCCTAGTAGCAGACGGCTGTCTCCTATTTGCGGCAGCCGGTGCCACCGGAATTTTATATATTCATAAAATCATCTCGGTTTTACTAGGCCATCAAAGTATAATAACGTTTTCAAATTAAAAAAAGCAGTTTGTATGGCAGCTAAATGCTGTCGCGGCTGATCTGAACAATTTGTTTGAAGACATAAAAAAGTTTTCCATATGAGAACCATAGCTGCATATACTTGTATGCTATCGTAGTTCGATATCGGTGGTTCTAAAAAATGAGTAGCTTATTTTGAAGAAAAGAACGTTTGCTAAATTTCGGATCGATATCCCAAATACTGAGGGACTACTTCGCATATATAGAGACAGACGAACAGACAGACATGGCTAAATCGACTCAACTCGTTACGCTGGTCATGTGTAGACGTGTATAATTTATAGGGTCTACGAAATTTCCTTCCGGATTTTACAAACTTCGTAGCATATTTAATAAGCCCTGCTCAAGATAAGCAAATAAAGTGGTGCTTCTTTAATCTTGGGAAGCAGAAGTCAAGGCAAAAATCATTGTCTGACTCTTACTATTTGGGTCATAAAGGAAAATTTATGAATGTAGCATCTAACCTTTATCAATATATCAAACAGCGGGAAAATTAACTAATTAGTAAATATATGTATGTATGTGTAATGTACAATAATCTGTTCCATAAGAATCTATAAAACTATGTGAAATTTTTCAGCGAGACACACGTTCCCCTGATTTCATTAGAACAGGTACTGTGTTTCCTCGGCGTTTATAGCTGATCATGACAATTGTATTTTTATAGTACATACTTTGCATAGTACATACTCGGGGTCTTCTAATACATGAATTCTTCTCCAGTTCTAACTTACCGTAAATGGATCCTGAAAAAAATAAGAAAAGAAAATGTTAGATGTTTGTAAAGTAAATATACAAAACAATAATTTAGGAGAGTAAAAACATTATTACTTAGAGAAGACATAAAAAATACGAGTTTTTAACTTTAACTGTTCCAACGACATACCCACAGTACACACGCTACACTAAAATATTATAATTGTTCTGGATCAAAGCTAGGACAATCTTCCCAAATCGGCAATGTAAAAAGAAATTGATCAAATCGAAATAATACTAAAACGATGGAACCATAAATTTTCTTAGAAACAAAAAGTGAAAAATAATCCATAAACAAATAATATCGAAATTTTTGAATAACGAATTCTACGGCCGATCGTCTGGTCAGTTTCTCCGAGCAATCTTCAAAATATTTCTTAAAAAAAAAGTTCAAAAAGTTTTTACGGATTTTTAAATCCGTATACCATCGGTTTGTTGGCACATTTCAGTCCACTCGAGTATGGCGTTCACAGCAATACATATACATAAGTAGCTAAATTAAATAAATTCGAGCACATTCCCTTTCATTGGGTGAAATCTTGTATGCCCTAACTAGGAATTTGTATTAATTAAGTTGTTAATTCGAAATGCCAACTAATTGTTTGCTGCTGTAAAAAACTCAAGAAGTGCTCACCACAGCCAAGAATACCTTGACCAAAATGCACGCAGCGAGAATTCAGCTCTTTTCTCAGGGGAAATGCTTACGATTTCCCAAGCTTAGTGGCCAATCAAGCCACACACCGGGCACACGATTTAAGCATCGGCTCCCACATATGTATGTATGTGCCCCGGTATACAGAATGTCACATGGATGCGGGCAGTATGAGGGAATTCACAAATTTACATAAATCTCCATTTAGATTTTGCAATTAAATTGCGATCTGTGTGTGAGCCAATTGTTGTGATAGTTGTTGCGGCACTGGCGCCAAGCCACTGCACCACAAACTCTCGATGGCTGGTGATATAGCCGATGCATCGGACATGTGCTGGCAGCCGGAACACGATTTGTTCGTAGACTACGCTCCGCGTACGTCACTTCTGTAGCGCGTAACAGGTGGAGTGGAGGAGTGAGTGCTGGCGAGTGGCGGTGAGATTACGTGCCCGCGTGACCAATGTTGTTTTCTCAATGAAATGTGAACTCAGCCAGCGGACTACGCTCGCGTATGGACGAAGGAATCGTGGTCGTGGTGTTGTTAGTGTTGCTAGTGGTGAAATTTTGCTTCTGTGTGTCCTCCGGTTGTCTAACAAGACATCAAGTGCAATCCGGCTGTAGTAAAAAAACACAAAAACAATACGAAATCTAAAACTGGCGCAGCGGATCCTGTTGTTGTTGTCGGTCGTGTCACTTGGCGACAACTTGTGCGGCGGTTTTGTGGCTGTGCGGAGTTAATTAATTCGGTTTACTCATACACGAATGGGAGATTTTATAAATAAAACGCCACCGCGTTGTCGCAAAGCCCTACTTATATGTATGTATTTATTGTTGTTGTCCACCTTTTGTGTGTAACGTTTTTGGTGCGACAATGCCTGTGTCGCCGCTATGCCGGTATCATTGGCTCCAAAAATGGGTTAAGCTATGAGATGCAATCGAGTCATCATCAACACGGCCGGCAATCAGCAGTTTCGCGTATGTACCGATGTGCACCAGGCCGAATGAGTTCACTTCGTCAAAATCAAGTCATTACAAGTCGAACAATTGCATAAGTGAGTGACGGTTGGAGTGCCAAGTGGGGGTTCACAAAACCATGTGATACTTCACTTTACTTGACGCTAAGGATCAAGCATAAGCGACCGAAGTGTTCCATACGCCGACGGATCAGGGCGCATCATTCGTTGCAATCGACTGACAGCGATCACGTAGCTGCGGCCTCGAGAGAATTAAAAAAAGAAAATCTCTCAATTAGTCAAACAATTAAATCAACAATCGTACTAAAAATGAAACGAATTCGCTTCATGTGGATTTTTTTTTTTGAGATTTTGTGCATTCCGAGCAGTTAATGGCGATTACTTGCAGCTCTTATTTGCTAATGAAGCAAGTGGAGTAGACTGATTGGTTTTGCTCGTAGCGCTAGTGATCATATTGTCCTGATTGATTGACTTGGTGAGTGAGTGTTGCTTTGTTTGTTTGTTGCTTTCAGCTGTTGGGTTTTATGTCGCATTGTCGCATTGTTCGATGGTGGCAACGAACAAAACCACCCGCAGATTTTCACTTAAAATTCATTTCACAAATTGAGAACCCCAGGTATTTTCGGCATTCATTGAATGTTTTGCTCCCGAAATGCTGCTGAATGTTGTTGCCAATGCGAAAAAATTCAAAAATAAAAGAAATTGAAGCATTGCTCATTAAGGAAGTACGATTTAATACGCGGAGTCTGGCTTAATTGAAACACTTCATCTCAGTAACGATTTCAAATGAGATGCTCGGTCAATGAATGAATGAATGAATGAGGAGTAAAACATGTGTATACATATGAAGTCTTTAACCCACCTGCCATCATAAGACTTCTTGAGATATACATAAGCTATTAGCATTGTTGTAGGTGAGAGGATAGGTAGAGTATTATCTAGAGCTGAACGATAAGATAATCAAATAATCAAAGTAGCCCCCGGGAAATATCAAATCTTTGAATTTTAATTTCGAATAACCGAAATAGATTATTCAGTTCTTTTTTTACATAATCCTATAATTCAATTATATTCACTTCAAGTTATAATAAAAATGTTGTATTTCATTGTTCTCATTTCTACCATTTATCAATCGGTTCTAAAATGGGGACCCCGGGTTGAAGGAACTTGAGTTTTTTCGAGTCAACCAGAGAGGAAGAAAAGGTCATGGTTAGTACCTGATTTCATCCAAGGTTGATACGATTATACTTTACATTATAATTTTCTGTACTAAAGCATTTTGATAAATATGTTGATAAGGTCTAGGTGTAACTAATAAGCGAGTATAAAAATTTGGAAACTGTTGGGCTTCAGAAGGCAATGACAATCTTATTTTCTTATTTCTGTAAAGGAAATACTACATAACTGAAAAAAATAAGAGCCATCATCAGCCAAAATATGAAAGGCAGACACTACACCAAGCAAGAATGCTGTTACGGTTATCTAAACCCCGTTGGTATGGTTAGGATTAGATAAGTTGTCATATAGGTCATCCAACGGTAGGCCCAGAAAATGTGCTGTTTCGACAGGGTATAGAGCACGCAAAGCGGTGGTAAAAGTCATGCGGGGACTCCGTGCACGCTGGACATACAAGTATGATTGATATGTCAGGTTCGATTCTGGATAAGTAGGAGTTTAATATGTTACAGTATCTAAAACGAAGTTGCGTATAGGTCAATCTCGATTCTCACGGTAACTCGAGTTCTTCTTCTGAAACTTTCATATGTAATCCTTACCATCATAACGAGGATTGGGTAACCGTTACAAACACAACAACCTATCAAGAATAAAAAAACAATTAGCTTATTCAACAGAATTAGCGAGCCTATTTGCTGAGGAACAGAACCGAAAAAGTTCATCCGGCAGCGCCAGCAACAATAGCATTTTATGGAAGATTTTGCGGAAGGATCTTGGTTTGCGGGCTTACCAAATTCAACTGGTGCAAGAATTGAAACTGAACGATCATCGTGCGCGTCGAGATGGGTACCGATCCTGATTATCAAAAGAAACCTCACTTTTGCTTGAATGAGTACGTTAACAAACAAAATTGTCGCACTTGGAGTGATGATAATTCAGTGTTGAGACGCCGTTACATACTCAAAAAGACACTGTTTGGTGTGCTCTATGGGCAGAGTTGAACCGCTCTTTTACAATGAAGCCGGTCATAATGTTATAGTCAATGGAGAACGATAAATAGAGCCATGATTAATGATTTTTTATGCCTGAATTAGAATATGTTAATATGGACGACCTTTGGTTCCGAAAAGATAGCTCTACATGTCATACACCCAACGAAACAATCAATTTATTGAAACAGCTTTTGGTGAGTGCATTTTCTCGCTTCGTGGGCCTGTGTCGTGGCCTCCAAGATCGAACGATTTAAGGCCTTTGGACTATATTTGTGGGATTATGTGTAGTCACTTGTCTACGCATTTAAGCCCGAGACGATTGACGCCTTGGAAGAAAATGTCGATGCGTTATTGCTGGCAGACGGACAAATTGCTGCAAAAAGTTTTTGAAAATTGGAACTATCGTCTGGAATTTATTCGAGCCAGGCGCGGTGCTCACTTGACCGAAATCATAATGTTAAACCATTATCTTAATAACAAAGCTAAATTCTTGGTCATAATATTGAATTATATGGCTTCTATTCCTTCTTGAAAGCCGCGTGCCTAATAAAACCGACTTTATCCTTATAAAAGTCGAAGAAAAATTATATGAGGTCCATACTAATTAAAGACTCCCTGATTTGATGGTAGACATTAGTATTGTTAGAAAATAATATATTAATATACATTTGAGTAGATTCTACTGCGTTCTACGCTTTAGTTCTTCAGTAATCTGTACATCAATCAAATATTCATTCAATTATGCTATATTCTATTTCATTCTCGAAACAGATTACTTGCTCCCATTCACGTATTTGTATACACATTGTAAGTGGAAGCCAAATTGCATTGTTATTGCTTGTCCAATGGTGGTTCGCAAATTAAATTCCACATAAAAGCAATTTCGAACTTAATGAAAATGTTTCAACGAACCAACAACCAAGCGAACAATCGAGCAACCGGTCCAACGCCCATTCGTCCACCATGTCTGCATTATGGATTTAATACTTGTATTTATTTTTTCAAAAATCTATTAACTTCCGGCAATGTTGAACGTTCGTACGTGACAATTGGCACAGATGTAGTTAGTTGTCCGGTTGCAGCGGTCAGAGCGGCCATTGGCTGCGACAGCAACAGGAGCTGATGCAGGAGCTGCAATGGCAGCAGTAACATCATGTCCAATGTTGTGTTACGACGACATTTGTATTACCCGAGAACATGTTTTGACAGCCGTCAATGTGGCGGTGGCGCGCGCTTTAGAGGCTTCAAAGTAATGTTGTGTCCAGTGACGGGTTATTGCAGCCGTCCAGTCCAGTCCAGTTGCACAAACTTTTATACTTTCATACAGCTTTAACTAATAACAACTAATACGTTTGTATAACATCCCTGGCATTGGCGCGGACTATTGCGCGTGGACGAGAGTAATCAAGTGTAGGCAACGAACCATGACGTCTTTGAAGCAAATTTTCAATCGTTTTTAAATTAGTTTAGTAGCGTTTAACTTAATCGCCACCACCAACAACTCGTAAGCCTGGTCTCGATAAACGTTGGGAGCAATGCGAGAAGTAACAGTAATTTTGATGCATTGGACCCGAGATTGACTGCTGCAGTTGCTGCTGTTGTTGAGAATTATGCACACGTGATTCGATTTTTGAGCAGCTGAGACAAGTGGCGCTCGGACACTGTAGAGAATGCTCGGTGATTGCTTGTAATTTGAGAAAATTGCTTTGTTGATTGTCCAACCAAAGTGATCAACTATAAGTTATATGGCAAAACGCAAGTCATATACATATATATATATATATATATATACATACTATATATGTAGGGGGCCTTCGTTCGTTTAACCACACTTGGGTTGTTGTGTTGTAACACATGTTACCAGGCATTAAAATTAAGTTGTGAATCACAGGTTCAACAATTAGTTCAATGAATACCATAAGAAGTCCACTGAAAATATGTTTGAGATTTTTACTATGGTGACAGTTAATTAAATCAATGTTAACCAATTGTAATGTTCACGTTGACTGAGCAGTACAATTTAATTAGTAAGAAAATAAGGCAGAGGGCATTCCCGTTGGGCGTCCCGTGGGAGACGTGGGAATGGCCGATTTTTAGATTTTATAATTACTTTAGCTTTACTATATAATAACAATACTAATCAGAATAACGATTATCCTGTAAATTATGCAATATATATGAACATGGAAAGATACCGAGATTTGAAGAGGGTAGCGAGACACATTTGCAGCCAAAAAAGAGAGAAGCCGAAATGCTTGAGTACGAAGAGTTTGACTAGCTGTGGCCGACAGGGGTAATGCTCGAAAATTCTACGAAAAGATGCGGCGACTAAAAAAAAGATTTCAGACCGCTGCATACTTTTGTAGAATCTCCAAAGGTGATCACTGATGCCCAGAGCATACTAAAATTATGGAGGGAACACTTCTCCAGCCTGCTGAATAGTAGTGAAATATCGATGACGATGGAGCGGACGTTCTATAGCCCGACCATGAAAAAGTTCGAGTAGCAATTACTCGTCTGAAGAACAATAAAGTGACGGGAGCTGATGAATTGCCGACCGAGCTATACAAATACACCGGCAAAGAACTGATAAGGAGCATGCATCAGCTTTTTTGTAAGATATGGTCGGATGAAAGCATGCTCGATGATTGGAATTTAAGTATGCTTTGCCTAATCTACAAAAAAGGAGACTCACAATCTGCGCCAACTACCGTGGAATAAGCCATCTCAACATCACATATAAGGTTCTATTGAGCGTATTGTCTGAAATATTAAAGTCCACTGTCAACAAACTGATTGCACCTTATCAGTGTGGCTTTAGACCTGGCAAATCAGCAACTGACCAGATATTCACCATGCGCCAAATCTTGGGAAAGGCCCGTGAAAAGAGGATGTCTGAATTTGGTATCCCCACAAAACTAAAGCGGCTGAGTAAACTGACGTTGAGCAATATCAAAAGCAGAATGGAGAAATTTACTAAAACTCCAGCCCAAAGAGTGACTTTTTAATGTTTGAAAACAAAAAGAAGTTGGACGGTGCCAAATCTGGAAAATGGATCGGACAGCAGTTCGTATATTCGAAGTCAACTAATTTGATTGTGTTGGAATAGAATTTTTTTTGTCGAACGAGGCCGTGTTTTCTGCAATTCGGCATCCGCGCTTTTTCTGGCGTAGTTCACGGCTGTTCACGGGGGTGCAGCTCACGGTTTTTTGGTAGTATTTGGTATGTACAGGTGGATACATGTTTCAAGCAGCAGAAACTGGTTCGGATCGTCATACATTGTTTTGAAGTAATTTCATGATTGGGGTTTTTTATACGTGGTAAGTAAACGGGGCAACCTTAGTGACGATAGTTTTTTCAAGCTTAACATTTCATGTGTGATAGGATATGAGACGGTGTCTATAGATGCGTACTGCCTTAGGAATCTCTCATTATTTTATTCTGGGGTCGGTAAACGACAACGTGAACTTTTGTCACGCTGTAGGTAGGTTCTGTGGTACCCATTTTCGAGGCGCCTGGGTGTGGCTCATCTAAAACAGACTTACGGCCACGTGAAAACTCATTGAACTAGTGTTTAATAGTTGAGATCGATGGAGAAGAGTGACCTAATGCAGCATACAGCAATCTTTAATATTACTGCTCAATTTCCCTTCAAATATAGGAATCGAATTGCATCCAATGTTGCTCGTTTTCTATTTTCAGTAAACAAATAGTATGAGTTTTTCCCGAAGCAGTATTGTTCGTTTTTTTTTAATGATTACTCGAAGACAAATGATCCGATCACCAAAATAAATTTTTTTACAAATTCTGCATATAATTACCCATACCATGACCTACTAGTTTTTTTTTATTTGAATATATTTACCTTTATTTAGGTCTTTACCATGAATTTACGAGTTAAGCAGCAATTTGCTCATTTAATTATTCTTGAAAACGGAAAGCATGATAAAGTTTTATGAAAGTGAACGAAAAGGAGTCGGTTTCTGAGCGCTAAAGCGTCCAACTAGATATTGTATGTGTATTCTGTATCTGAAGATACGCGACACACATATACCGTTAAGGAGATTAAGTTAGCGACTACGAAACGATATGCAAAATAAGCCTACGAGGCAGCTATGGACAATTTATAGCTAGTTACGAGTATATGATCACTCAAGGCAACTACCAGGGGAATGCGGTCGAGAGCGGGTGGCGAGGTAATGTGATGCATTGCATAGTTGCTTCCTGTGCTGGTGGCGCTTCAAATCGCCTTAGATACGAACAAAAGACTATTGTTGTTGGCAACCTGTAGCTATAAACGTGAGATACGATCGCTTGCCGGTTGTTGTTGCCACATGTTGGTAACTTTTAACCGTAGCGCCGACGTTACGTCGGCAAACGAGACTGCTGAGAGGCTTTTGCGGTGGGACATTTGCGAGCGACTGGTCACCATCGTGTTGGCAGGCAACAATAAAGCAAATAGCAGCGCGGCGCTGTGGAGCGAATTGGATCGCAGAGGTTGGCGCTGAGCACCAGCTGAGCGGTTATGTGACCCCTGCAGCCTGGTAACATCATAAAAGGAATCAGTTAAATAACAAATAAACATTTAAGATGATTAATTTAAGCACTTTTACGATACTTTTCATTGCTGCGTTGATTTATTAGGCGGTTAACGTTGATATTGCCTCGAAGCTGGTTCTACTGCCAAATAGGCGAACCAATGCATGTGGTGAGTATACTTGACGCTTTACCTGATGCCTGCTTGGTGGCAGTATATGATAGCGATTTGCCAGGACGCAAAATTTGTCGCTGCTGCACTTGATGTCCCAACATCATACCGGCACTAACTTGGCTTGTTTGTCCAAAGCTGGGGAATAGCTTCCCCTTTTTAGGTGGAAGCTTGGCCGCCAGGCGCTTTACGGTCGCTTTTTAAGTGGTGATAAAAAATTTAAAACGCTCCATAGCAGCAATGGAGCGCTGACGACTGAGTATATGCAACGCTGCTGCCGTTTAATGAAATTGTCTCAGGAGCCAAACATGGCGACATGGGTGGCTGGTGCTGGCTACCACAATATGAAGCAGATCGAGCAGGCTTAGGCGCCTTCCTAGTCGCGGCGACTAGGCGGTCGCTTGTGTGCTTTTCATTTTTGATTTCTAGTCGCTGTTGTTGTTGTTTGCAAATATATATGCATATATATATACATGTATATGTGTAGCTGTACACCAATTCGTTTGGTATGCAGTCTCTACAGCATTGTTCTAATTGCAAAGTCCAAGTAATTGGCAATTTGTTGTTGGCAATATGAATGGCTAAAGCAATTCATGTCGACTCGTCTAGCCACTTTGTTTGGTCTACAACTTCTTTAGTCTCGAATTTTGTATTTCAATGAAATCACGATTTTTTCACCACCAATTCACTGTTCTAGTTTCTTTTTTTGTAAAGTCGCTGATACGTTTTTTAAGGAAATTTTCGGCGCTTGTTGGAAAAAATGGTTTGTATTCTCTCTAAGTTTGCATTTCGCGCTACTCACGATTTGTCAATTGAATTGAATTAAAAATGTATAAAAAAAATTTGGAATAACGCAGGAGAACGTTTTGTGTATAATTCCTGTGGACTTTGCAACAATTAAACGTGCTTGTAAAAAAAGCGATATTGAAGACACGCCGCAGACGCGATGGGCAATTGTAATGAAACGTGGACGGGCCCAGGCGGTATAGTCGCATTGTGTGTAGACGTATACTCGTTAAAATACGTGAGGAAGCATTTAAACTCCAATAAAGTAACAAATTGGTGGTTCCTATTTAAAAACGTTGCTGCAAAGATTCGCTATTTTGATGAATGTGTGGCTCTAAAACAGACAGAATACATACATATATATTTATACATAGTACTATACATTATTATCGGTGGGCAAACAATAGTAAGACTTTTAAATTTAAATTTCGTCCGAAATCCCACTCGTCAAAGTGTTTTAGGTTGGCATGACTATCACTGTCATCTATACCAAATGCCACATTAAAATAATAATTAGTGTTTAGCATTCGCTTGTCTTTCCAAAGTACATAAAGTGCATTCGGCGAATTTTGCGATGAGTGTAATTTTGCAACAAAAAAGTTCCATTAAATTGTGTGTGCGGAATCAAATTTCGGGCGCCGAAACGTTGAGAATGCTGGTAAAGGCCTTCAGTGATAATTCTTTGTCATGAGCAAGACTGGTAAAAATGATTCAAAGAAGGTCAAGAACGCGTTGCGGACGAACCACGTCCAGGACAGCCATCGACAACAACTGATGATCAACACGTCATCAAAATAAAGGAATTGGTTCTGAAGAATAGACGATTAACAGTCAGAGATCTTACAGGCATCGTTGGAATATTGAAAGGTTGAGTGAAAACCATTTGAAAGATCATTTGGACCTAAAAAGTGAAAGCACGCTTGGTGAAACAATGCTTTCCGACTACCAGGATATTATGAAACGTATTATTACTGGCGATGAGTCGTAGATCTATGCCTTAGACGCGGAAATAGACATTCAATCGGCCGAATATGACAAAGGTGAGGCGAAGCCGGAAAAACCACCTCAAAGCAGATCAAAAATGAGGGTTATGTTGACAATTTTTTTTTAATTAATTATCGAGGTGTGGTGCACTCCGAATTCCTTCTGACCAGCCAAATTGTCAACAAGAAATACTATTCGAGTGTTATGCGCCGTTATTTGTAAAAAGAGGTTTTTGCATCATGATAATGCACCGTCGCATACTGCATTGATTCTTCATGAGGTTTTCGCAAATTTTCGTGCCGCAACCACCGTATTTCCCTGCTTTAGCTCCGTGTGACTTCTGGCTATTTAAAAAATTTAAACGACCGCTCGGGGAAACCGTTTCGAGTCAATTGATGGCATTACACGTGAAACGCTACGTGCCTTGAAGACTTTTCCGGAAGTTGGCTTTAATAACTGTTTCGAGCATTGGAAAAACGTTGGCACAAATGTATGTATGTGGGCCAAGGGAAATTATTTTGAGGAGCACAACATAGCTTTGGAAGAATAAATTAAGAATTTTAATATATGAGCAATGTTTTACGATTTTTTTGCTCATAGTAGTATGAGACAGAGTTTTCGAACTTTATAAATCGATTTTCATATACGTTTTCGTTGGACATTATTATTTTATAGCATTAAAAAAATTGCTTTTTAAAGCATAGTCTTATATAATTATTAATTTGACTGAAATGGAGTTTTTTTCTCTTATAGTCCAGTCATTTAAGCTTAAATTAGGTAAGAATCTCGGAATTCAATATACCCATTTATATGTATGTCTGTAAGTATTGTACTTGTATGACACCCTAAAGTTGTCTCAAAACCTACATATGGTAGGGTATACCTGTATTTACAGACATATAAATGCGTATATCGAATTCCCAGGGGAACTTGCTATAATGACTGTACTATTATTACATGTAAAAGCGACAACAAGGTTATCGAGTTGAATTCGAGCAAGAAAGTATGTAGATAGCCGCTATCTTCAGTGCTATTAACTATATGCATATTTTAGATATGTTCTTCTATTGTGAATGTTTCAAATTATAAATGAAAATACATATTTTCTATTTCTCTAGTACTTTTAAAACTTAAGGCCTATAATAATTTTTTGGATTAGAAAACAAAAATGAAGGGTTACTGCAATTCTCATCTAAGAAAGAATCATCAATAATTTGTCTGATTCGCTGGAGAGTAAAGCTTGACGAAGCTATAATAAATAAGACTTATATTTATATTTATGATATACATAGCTTATAAACCAGAGTTTGCAGATTTAAATGTATTGCTAATCCGATAAGATACAATACTTGACTTGATCTCGCTGATGATGCGCTCAAGTCAAAAAGTTTCTGAATGAAGTTACTTATCACACTTTGTTTTGTGTCTGGTCATAATGGAATCGTTCGAAACTGCAAAGCGGATCTATAGATCTCGTATGAGCTCGGTCAGTGATAGTTCGCAATCAGAACCTGTGGGACAGCATGATCCTTCTGATCCACAGTGGAACGTAAGAGTTTAGCAAGGTTCATCTCGCAGCGATCATAGGAGTTCTACTGTCCTATTGGTACACATGCGGTTAAGCCAAATATTTTGGAGGACGCAAATTGTCAAGGTTGCATGGGGGAAATTGAGATGAAACAACAACACAATCTTACGCCAACTGTATTTTTTGCCTACCAAGGCGAATTGGCTGAACTTGATAATAGCCAGCTCAATTGATGAGTCGGTCTTTTTAAGCCATACTTTGGAGTTCTGGGTATCAGAATAGACCGCCGTGGATGTTTCGTCTTGTCTTCGTTCACAGTCACATCCAGTCTGGAGAAAGCAAAGCTAACGGCGCGGTTCTAGAGGTTAATGATATCAATATCATCGGCATACGCCAGCAGCTGTACACTCTTATAGAATATTGTAGCTTTTCTATTTAGCTCTGCAGCTCGCTTTATTAATTTCAGTATGCACACCTTTCAGACTGAAAAGTTCAGTGAAAGAAGGCCACTGGAATCTATTGTATATGTTGTGTAGTTAGACCACACTTACACACGCCACAAATATAGGCCGATTGGTTTCGGGAGATATAGAATTTTGAGTAACGTTAATTTATGTATTTTGATAAAAAAACAGTGGCCGAAAACAATTTCCTGTATTGGAATTATTGTCGCATTTCATTGTAGATGATAATCCTAGTGATAACAATTAATGAGTAAGCTCATAGAGATTGCCACACTAGCGGCAAATTGATATTATTTTATTAAGAAGACGGCTGAGTGAGATTGCAACTCAATGCTTACCAAGTCAGTTTACTGAACACGATGACCATCCTTCTAGTAAATCAAATCTCGTGGAAGATGCTCATACGCCGCGAATATACAACCAATTTACTGCGCTTAATCTCATACTAATCCATGTGCAAATGTTGCCCTTTTGAAATTGGCTGCGATTAAATGATTCGAATTGGCAACAAAGCGCCCATCGACCAACCGATAAATGTACAAGCACAATATTTACAACTGGTAACATTTTGTGGCAATGTTTGGAAATTCCGATTTTGTTGCTTAGTTGTTTCTATACATGTTGGCTGTTGTTGTATGTTGCACGCTGCATGTTGCAAGCGCGTTAACATATCCGGCGCCTAGCTGAATCAATGTTAAGTCTCTATAAAGCTCATTTGATTATACGCTGGGTGGGTGCTAGAGGGGGGCGCGCTTCTCGGTATTGAGCTCTAATACCTGCAAATATATGTGCAAATATTAAACGCACACACACACAAACACACGCACGCGCATGTGCAACGAAGCTAAGCGCCAGCATATAAATGCTTGTAAAGCAAGTTGCTGTTGTTGTTATTATTATTGTGGCTGCATCAGTGAATGCCGCATGTTATGTTGCAATATTAATAATTTTTTCTCTCCGCTGGGTATATGTGCGCGTGTGGTGTATGTGTGTGCGTGCCAACGCGAGTTTTAGTTGCGCGCAAGTAGGATGTTTTATTGATTTAGGGCGCATTTAAAGCGTGAACGGCCACATTAATAATTTCCGTTGCAATTTTATTGTGCATAAATTTCATTAATTTATAATTTTGTTGATTTTCACAATGAATCAGCGAATCGAATATGGATACCAATGTGCGCAGACGCACACACTTATCTACGGGAATGAAGGAGTTGCAGAGTTTGAGTCTGCGCTGCTTAACTCCCCAGACGACTCGATCCTGGCTGTCGTAGGGGCGGCTGATTTTATGATTTCACATGCTGGTTGGTTGGCTGGCTCACTGGCTGGCTGGTTGGCTACCCCGCGCTGTCATGGCTACATGTTGAGCGCTTCTCAATGACTTCTTCTTCTTCTTCTTGCTATACTCGCTGAAGCATAAATTATTTCCCATAGCTTTGGCGCTGTGCCATGCCGTGTGTCGATGATGATTTTGCGCGATTGCGACTCTGATTGCGCAGGCGCGTCAAGCATAGCTACAGCAGAAGCCGCAGCGGCAGTCATCTTGAACAGCAGTATTAATTTTGTTTGCATGCCCCATGCACTTTTACTACACCTTCCACCACTACTTCGACTAGTTGTTGTTGCTGTTGTTGTTGTTGTCTACTTGCTGTCCATGCATTTAGTTGTTGTTGTTGGCTGGCGTTAATCTGCGCAGTTATGGTCCATTGAGAAATTTGCTTGACTGGTGTTTAACGAAACCACATGCGGGTCCCTTAACATAGGAGGTGCGCTCCGCGATTGGTCGACAGCCTCCACTGCTTGTTGTCTGTGTCAGCTGGTCTGGTCTCTGGTCTGCGTGCACTGCAGCGTGCTTCCCTGCACTGCAGATGTTGCTTGCTCTGCAGATTGCGAGCGGGTGTACGCGCGCATGCAGTTAATTATGAGCGTTTGGACATTTTTGCCAGATTTGATTTTCGTTTCGTACTTTTTTGGTGTGTGATTTGTATGTTTGTGTGTATGTTTAGGGCATTTTGTTTTATGTTTGCTGCTAAGATGAAGATTACATTATGATTTATGCAAAATAGTAAATTCGAGTGATGGCAACATGAGACGCAGACAAACGAAAATCCATAGCCAAAATGATCAGTCTGCAAGAGGTAACCCCTGTTGGGACAACAATAATAATATCATCGTGTAACAGTCGCTGCAATCGGTTCTAATAACAACAAAATGAACGATGGAGCAAAACGAACTGAGTGGGAACCAACGATTCTAATTTGATTGTTTTCGCAATACATTTTTGTTATTTTTGAAAATCTAAAGTTCTTAGTTTAGGGCAGAATATAGATTAGTGCGATATGAAAGGGATTTTCTAATTCTAATGTTGTTGAAGTTGTAGATAATTTCGTCTATTTAGGAACCAGTATAAAGACCACCAACAATGTCAGCCTGGAAATCCAACGCAGGATTACTCTTGCCAACAGGTGCTACTTCGGACTGAGTAGGCAATTGAAAAGTAAAGTCCTCTCCCAACGAACAAAAACCAAACTCTATAAGTCACTCATAATTCCCGTCCTGCTATATGGTGCAGAGGCTTGGACCATGACAACAACTGAGAAGTCGATGTAGCTGGTTTTCGAGAGAAAGGTTCTGCGAAAGATATATGGTTGTTTGCGCATTGGCCACGGCGAATATCGCATTCGATGGAACGATGAGCTGTACGAGATATACGACGAGATTGACATAGTTTAGCGAATTAAAAGGTATCGGCTACGCTGGCTAGGTCATGTCGTCCAAATAGACGTAAACACTCCAGCTCTGAAAGTATACGACACAGTACCGGAAGCAGAGGAAGAGGAAGACCTCCACTCCGTTGGATGGACCAAGTGGAGAAGGACCTGGCTTCGCTTGGAATATCCAATTGGCGCCACGTAGAATAAGAGATGAAACGACTGGCGCGCTGTTGTTGACTCGGCTATAATCTTGTAAGCGGTGTCTACGCCAGTAAAAAAGAATGTTGTTGAACACTTTTTGATCCACAAAACAGTTTCTAGCAAAAAACTGGTAGAATTGGTTTTTGATGTGCTAAAAATTCTTGGCGGATTGTGGTCAGTTGGACAATTTATACAGTGCAATGGAATGGAAAGTTAGTCATAAAACTTTCCATTCCATTGCATCATTTAAATTGGCCAACTGACCACAATCCACATCAGAATTAATAGTGGTATCGTCGGCAAAAGCTCGAAATAAACGATTCCTTTGAAATTACACCAAACATACAACATTACCTTTTCGAAGTGGTTTAAGTGGGTTCATCATTTTTAGATCATTATCTCTTGCGTTTTACATTCTTGTAAATAATCCACTTTTTGCCGCCAGTAACAGTGCGCTACAAAAAGGGATCACTTCTTTCACGTTTCATAAGCAAATTACAGTCGTTGATGCGACGAAGCAAATTTGGTTCTGTAAGAACATGATGGCATGTCTCAAGCTTTTAAATAATTCTTGACATTTCATGAGCCTATGAATTATCGCGTTAGATAAACTGAATCATTTAGCAATCTCTCGAGTTGTTATTTGACGATTTGCATCGACCAATGACTTTATTTTATCCACATCGGCCTCAGAGAGTACTTTCAGGACGTGGTGCATCTTCAAGGTAGAAATCGAACGGGAAACGATTTTGGCAATGGCGTTCTGTGCCAAATATAGGGAAGATATAAATTTGATCGATCAGCTATATGCTATGGTAATCCGATCTATACCATTCCTAACGAGAGAACAATGGTGTTCTCGACAATAACCCTCGCCAAATGCAAATGCTTTTAATACGAGTACTTTATTCCAATCCTTCAGTTTGTGTGGCAGCTATATGCTAGAGTGATCTGATATGGGTGGTTCCGACAAATAAGGAGCTTTTTGCGGAGAAAAGGACGGATGAAAAATTTCAGATCGATACCTCAAAAACGAAAATGTTAGCGCGCGAATATACTTATCATATTAATAACGTTTTGATGTTTCCTTCTGCTGTTACAGACTTTTCGGCAAACTTAATAAACCTTGTTCGGTGTATAAGAATAAATATGTACTTGTAACGCATTAGCTAACATTTGTGAATGCAAAAAGCATTTCCTTAAATTAGCCGAAATGTTTGGCCAGTTCGATTGAATCGGGAAGCGACACGACAATATTGGCAGCATCCGGCTGTTTTGCGTATATGTATAAATTTTAGTTTATTTATTAATTCGTTTCTCGAATCTACTTCGAAAATTGTAAAAAGAAATTTCGAAAGCTGAATGAAGCTATTCAAACTTGTTTTGGTTGTTGTAGCGGCAAAAACATTCCGCACTTTTGACTACAAAATGGGTGAATTGGACATTACAGGCTCAAAAGTCTTTGACTATACTATTATATATGAGGATCTCTTGATCCTTATCCGTTAGTTTTGGTGTTTTATTGTGCTAAGTTTTGTTGTTTTTGGATTAAACGTTGTAGATACGACCAGGACAGGATTATCGGTACTGTGTAGAATACTTCCAGAGCTGGAGTGTGAGCAAATTGAAAGGTGAATTTTGTCCATTTCATCTCCTTCAAAGTAATCCCCTCCCGCTCCAATACCCCTATGCCCACGAATTTTCCAGTCATCATAGCACTTGGAAAAATCCTCCGTCGTTATGGCCAACAGAGCCTTCTTCGATTCAGCTTTTATATTCTTAATTGAAACTACATTTTTTAAACTGGCGTCCACGATTTCTCAAAAACGGATTGATCGATTGAAATTTTAATGATAGATTTATCAACATGTGTGGCTATCGCTCGAACTGAGATTTGAAAATTATTGAAATTGAATTTTCAAGAATTGTAAATGGTCCTAATTCCGGCGATAGCTTTCTACCTACATATGCACTTTGTCTTTCATTTTAGGTTATCTAGTCTGACTCATGGTCGGCGTTTGTCTACATTTTTTCTTCATGGCTGCCATTGGAGCGATAAATTAACTAAATATTTTTACTTAAAATAAGTCATATTTACAGCTAAAAGCTTAATTAATATATAGTAAAAATTTGGAAACTCTGTGTTTTCATTTCACTCCAAAAATCCGAAAAAACCGGGTTCAAAGGGGATCAATGCCTTGACTCGATCCAAATAAAACCTTTGACTGTATTTATGCCGCTAAAACTTGTAGGTCTTCCTATTTGTCTCCTGACTTCAATATGCGCCCCAGAAATGCTTGACCATAATAGAAACAAAGAAAAAAGTCCTTGGCGTTATGAAACAGAGTGGCAGCCTTGCTTCTATCATGCTTGTAACTACTGGGTGGGCCATCTAACGTTTTAAATTTGAATTATCTATATTTCGACATCGGAAACGTTAAATACCATTCGGAAAGTGAATGAGTTGCTATTCACTAGAAGAAAACTGGGAAATATTGAAAACTTTTTTCCAAAGTGGTCTTCAACCCAAACTGTGAGAAATTTGTCAAAAAATGGACAGACAAAAAGTGCCATCAGTTCAATTTGTGCAACAATTTGTCAAGCGTGTGCGCGAAACTGGCTCGTTGGTGGATAAACCAAAACGTCAACGTTCATTTCCCGCGCGTTCAAACGAAAATATTGCGACTGTTGCACCTCAACTCGCCGTCGATCGCAAGAATTAAATATTCCGCGAACAACTTTGCGACGAATTTTGAAAAAACACCTCGGTATGAATCCATATAAAGTTCAATTGGTGCAATAGCTGAAGCCACTTGACTACCCGAGCCGTCTACAGTTCGCAGATTGGGCAGAAGATCGTTTGACCGAGGATGGTCAATTTTTCCGAAAAATCATCTTTACGGACGAGGCTCATTTCCACCTCGATGGTTACGTTAACAAGCAGAATTGTCACATTTTAGGCACAGAAATCCCGCACGTAATCGTCGAGAAGCCAATGCTGTATCGTGCCGATTTTGGTCTGGTGGAATCATCGGCCCATTTTTCTTCGAAAATGAAGAAGGAACAGCGGTAACCATCAATGGTAAGCGATATCGCGCAATGTTAACCGAATTTTTCTTCAAGCAAATTGAAGAGGAAGACTTGGACAACATTTGGTTCCAGCAAGACGGCGCTACGTGCCATATAGCAAACGCTACACTCAATCTTTTACGCTCTTTCTTCGAAAATCTCATAATCAAAATCGCATAAGAGCAAAAGAGGTGATGTGAATTAGCCTCCAAGAAGCTGCGATTTAACTCCCTTGGACTATTTTCTGTGGGAAACTGTTAAAGATAAATGTTACGCCAACCAGCTACAAACAATTCAATATTCAAGCTGCTGTAGCTGCCATAAAGCCTGAAACCATCGAGAATGTACTCGATAATTGGGTGGATCGGATAAGCTACTGTAAACTCAGCCGTGGTGGTCATTTGTCTGAAATTCTTTCCCACAAATAAATTTCATAAAACACCTTTTAAATAAATGTTAGACCTTTGAATAATATCAATCCGTTTTTTTATTGACTTTTTAAATTTAAAAATTTTTATATGGCCCACCCTTTATTTATGTATATGTATATTCAATTGAGGCGAAAGTCAAATTCTTTGCAGCTATCTAAAATATGTCATTGATTAGCATTAATCGCCTCTAATAGGCGGTGGAGAAGTTTTGCAATGAACTTATTGTAGGCCAATTTGGAATCAAGCCTTAATTCTACACTTATATATATATGTATATGTGTGTATATACATACAAACAAGCAACATTTATTACTTCCTTTACAACTAGTCGAAATCGGGTTGATAAAAAAATATAACATATATTAAAATATAATAAACAAGCCGCGTCAAAAGCGACCAAATAAAAATTCCATGAAAAGACTAAAGGCATACATATTTTCCATAAAAATAAAGAAATAAAGATTAATACAAAAATGTTCGTTTTTTCGTACACTTCCAGGAAATCATATGCGAGCATTTTTTCGTTAGAATGTCAAAGCCTAATCTTACAAATGAAAACTAAATCAAAACGCGGGCATAAGTCCGAGGTGTGCCACTTCTCAAAAAAAACACATATTAAAACACACTTAAGCCTACACTTGGCGAGGTCGAGTCAAATCTACGCGGCACAGTGCGTCACAATGTTGAAAACTAGTAGCCACAATTGACGGTATCAGTTAAGAAAAATTAGCTCTTCAACGATGACAAATTAGACCATATTAAGCTGATTTCTTTGGAGATTTTGTTTGTTGTTTTCGGTGTTGTTTTTGTGTTCACATTCATATATGCCCGTCAAAGCAATGCCTGATAAAGTCGAGTGATAATGGCGCTTATGATATACTGAAATACGCGCGCACGGGTTACAATAGCAACAACAACAATACAAATGAGTGTAGTAATACAGTTTTCAACTGAACTGGCCAATCGACCAACTGACTGCCTTAGCTGGCCGGCCTTGTCCTCAGGTAGCCGTTAAGTTCCCACCACGCAGTTACACATACACTTGTGATCTACAAGTCGCGCCTTCCGAGAAGTGACTCGGCACACTGACTGTTGGCCATGTTCTACACCACGAATGACTGTTTGTTCGTACGTCTGTTGGTTGGTAGCTGCGCGGTGCGGTCTTAAAAATTGTTGCTCCACATTATTTATGATAATCTTGACTTTATTTCGTATTTATTGTCGGTTATCAACAGCGCAAGCCAGTAGCCAAATAGCCAACAACACCACGGCTAAGTAGCAAGCCGTTCAAGATGAATGTATTACGAGGTGTGCGTGTGTGTGTGTTGAGTGTGGAGAGTGTAGGACAGACGCTGTGTGTGGCCTCAGTGACCGCCTAGGCTGCTTCTAAGCAATGCGCGGGACGCACGGACAGACAGGCGGTTAGCTAAAGTTTGGTGCATGCACCGCATTGAAATTGGCGTGCGGATTAATTTTAAATGACATGCTTAAGTAGAACTTCCAGAAGCTCATCAGATAATGAGCAGCGCCAGCGCAACAAACACCATTACAAACACAACAATGCCGTGGCATAAAAGCCACTAACTTAATTTTGTTTTTATTGTTTGTGCAACACGCGCAACTTCGTCGCGGACAATAAGGCCAACGGGCATATCCGCCGACAACGTGGCTACTTCGTGGCAGCACGCATATTTTGGTGGAGCTTCAGTGTGGTTATGATGTGGTGGAGGGTATACGGGAAAGCGTACAACTTCTCGGCAACGTGTGAGTTATGCGACGAAAATTCACGAGGATCGATACTTAAGGGAATGCGCTTAATTAACTGCAGTAAATGAGCCGGCAGCAGCATGAAACAGCAGCAAACTTTTTGAGATAGAAAATCTTTGATGAAAGACAGAGCATTCAATTAGGCGTCTATAAAATAATTAAGGCAAGGAATTTGTGGGTGTTAATTGGCAAAAGTTTCGGCTGAGGATGTCTTAACCGGATGGTAAAAATCGACGAGGTTTACCGGTTGAGTGCATGTGGTCGGTAGCATAGTGATACATTTCATGAGTGAATGAATTTTAAGATGACAAAATTTTACATATTATTTAACATTTTCGATATTTTAGAGTTATTTAAAATAGAAGCCGTTTTCAGTAAGCAAATTACGATGTCATGTGGAATAAAGTGAAGGATTGGTCCGCAATTGCTCTGCAGGAACTGAGAAGAAACGAAAGGCAACGAAGTAGCGAAAACAGAAGAATTAGAGAAAAGTAGTCCAGAAAGATGATCATAAAGAGCCAAGCTTGGCTGAGCTTGGTTCTGTGAAGAAATGCTTAACGGCGATCCCGTAGGATCAGTGAACTGCAGTCGGCGTTAGGGTTTAGTACGTAAGTGTACCGTTACGCAAGTTCAGCATGGTATGATAATCCATATTGAGCGTGGTCGCGGAAGAATTGTATCCATAGCGTGCAGTATGAATCGTGCTTGCCGTCTAGGACTGAAGGTGTCTATGAAAGATTTCCTCTTCGCAACAAAAACCAAAAAAATATCATTTTATACAACTAGACAGAAAAATCTCATGGAATATGGGAGCTGTGTACTATAGTGATCGGATCTGAACAATTTCTTCGGTACGATAAAATCCATGTCAAATTTCGTGGACATGTTTTTATAGAAAATAGTTTTCTATAAAGGGACTGGATTTTGATCGATCAGCTATATGCTATTGGCCCGATTTCGACAAATGACCAGTATTTTGGGGAGCTAATAGTTTACTTATATACAGAAAGACGGACAGGCGATTCACACTAGGTTCGGATAGGTTAAGTGGTCGAGCTTAACAGGGACTTGACTTGAATCCACTCTTATATAATGGGTCATAAATCCCTTACAAAACAGAAAGCGCTTTGAGCCTATCACACATTTGTTGAGACGGCTAATGCCATATTCGGCTATATCTTTGGTTCGCTAAACGTAAGGCTGCCGAGATGTTTCAATCTCACTTTTGTAAAAGCTGGACAATGGAGAAAGAAGTGCTTGGATTTTTCCACCTCACCCTCCCCAATACAACTTTGACAACTTGCGTTCGACAAGATTTTTAGTCTTACCGCATGTATGCCTATTGGACAGTGTTCAGTAAGTACGTTTGTGGTAAATTGAACTTTTGTAAGAACAATTATTTCAGTAGATATCTTGTGTTCTACTTAAGGCCAAAAGGATGTTGCAATTGCAAGGTAGCGAGTCGTCGACCAGCGCTTACTAAGCGCGTTGCGAGGTCCATTGGTCCAATGCCAGAACGCAGGACGCCAATGGAAATCCAACTCGCTTCCATTTCTATGTGAGCGGGGCAAGCATACCCCAAAGTGATTCTGTTATAACCATGTACCTGATTACGAAGTACCTTGATAAAATTTCTAGTGAGGCACATTTAGAAAGCTCAACGCATGTATTGCCTCTGTGATGTCGGAACTGAATGATCCCCCCTCGGAAAAAGGCCTACAAAGTCAGCCGTCTATGTGTTACTTTTTTGTAAAATTTCATACTCCAGCAGGTTTGATAAAGCTCTCATTCTTTATGATATATGCATGTACTACTGTGATCAAGAAGCAAGGTGAAATTGTCATTAAAAACTCCCTATTATATTTGACAAGCGTCAGTTGGTCCAAAGATTTAATTAGCTCCGAGTTACTTGTGTTGTTGCAAAGAAGCAAAAGTAAATTGGTTGATTTTGATGACCAAATACCTTGCCTGAAATTTTCTTTGTGAGGCGAATTTGTTTGCGCGGACATGTTAAAAATGTTTCAGGGGGCCTTTAGTGATCAAGCTATGGCACAACAAACGTCTAAAATTGATACAAAGAGTTCAAAGCCGAGAGCGCGTTAAAGACTAACCGCGTTCTGGACGACCATCAATATCTAACGATGAGGACTACGTCCAAAAAATCAAGGATTTGTTGCTTGAAAATCGTCGATTGACAACTAAAGACCTCGCTGTTAGTGCTGGAACATCATTTGGCTTGGTCTAAATTAATTTTAAGAATGTTGTGCGTCTCAAACTCGTCGAGTATCGGTTGGTGTCAAAATCACGACAATGCACTGTCTCATACTGACATGGTTTTTTGTATTTTTTTTTGTCAAACTGGACTTCTATCTTCGAGCGACTTTTGACTATTCAGCAAAGTGAAAATGTCAATGCGGGAATGCCGTTTTGACATGATTGAAGAGATAAAAATTGAAGAAGGTATTGAAGACCACACAGGAAAATGATTATTTCGACTGTTTTTAGGGCTGGAAAAGTTTAGCAAAAGTGCGTCTTATTGGACGAGCATTGTTTTGAAAGGGATGAAATTGATTTGGAAAAATTTACATTACTTACTTGGGAATTGATATTACTCGGAGGGATCATAAATAAAAGCTTAATTTTATTATTTTCAAGTTATATATTCGAAACTGCATTCTGAAGCTTCAAAAAACGATCTGAAGCAAACAAATCAGGAGAACTGGAAAATGTAAATGTGACAACAAGTGCAGCTGAAATTTGAGCGTTCGCCTTTGAGTAGCCAATGAGGTAGCTAACCTGCATAAATACACAAATCACGGGCACAGCAATAAACGAGCGGAAGATAAACGGGCAGCGATTATATCGATTACTTTGACAGTGCAACGAGAGCGTTGAGTTGCTGCAGCAACTGTTTTGACCGAACTGCAATGCAAGCCATACGCTTTGCTTTTGCCAAAAGCTGCTAGTCATTTACAGTTGCTGTTTTCTGTAGCTTAAAGTTTTTCGTATTTTTGTTGTTGTTGTTGTGCCTGATGCCGATCATGTTGTCGCCGACGCAGGAGATGGGTTTTAAATTCCCAACGATTGGGAGGGCGAACGCAACACAACAATAAAAGTCAGAGGACGACATACGCGATGACAGGCACGATGCCGATGGAGACGAAGACGAAGACGACAACGACGACTGAGATGACTACGATGAAACTAACAAGGCGAGTGACGACAATTGGCGACGTCACATGCAGTCACAGGCGCAACCACAAACACAGCAGCAGTTATCAGCAGCAACAACAACGCTACAATAACCACGGAGCAGCAAGTGCTTGTGTGTGCTGTACACCGCCTGCCAACTGCACCAGCATGCCATATTGCGAACGTGGTGCAGAAGGCTTAAACATACATACAGATGTGGCGTGGCGTGGTGTGGTGTGTGGCAGCATCATAAACAAAATCACTTCAACATGCGCTTTGGTGTGCAGCATGTTCGGTGTTCATTGCTCGCAACAAACGCAAAGCATCCTTAAGCAGCGGGATAAGATACGACAAACCCACAAACACACACACTCACATACATACATGCGAACGTATTGTACTAAGTAGCGACGGAGGTGGAGCCGCCGCTCATTTGTTTGCTCACATTTTTTATGTACCTCGTATAGCTCGGCTTGCTGTTGCTATTTGATATTGCGCCTTTTTGTATGATTTTTGGTAGGAAGCTGCTGCGTTGCACGTTGTTACTAGCTACTGCTATTGGTACTGCCGTTCAACTATGCATGTATGTATGTACATATGTACGTACGAATAGCGCATGCGCAGCCAACTCACGACGGCACAGACGACAGCAGCCTGGTGGCGGCACGAAATCCGTTCGCATTTTGCATGCGTGACTTTTGAAATTTTCTTTTCGTTTTTCATTTTACAATTTTTGTCATGCTTTTGGCTGTGTATGCCCCTACATACAAACGTTCATGTGACTGTGTGTGTGTGTTTGGGCCCGCAAATCAAGTGGCTGACGGTCTGGCGCATTGCCTACTTGGTAATCGAAGCTTAATTTCAACTAATTAATTATAATGTTTTTTATACGAAGGCGATAAGACCGACTAACTGAATAATTGCTTGCGCACGAAGCCAACACGCAAGCAACAACTAAACGGCAGCGTAGCAGACTCAACTACTGAGCGAAAAATGAGCAATAAATATTTGGTAAATAAATAATTGCTGTCACGGGAACTGGGTTTGCAGCGGTTGGAGCCACACTCATTGTCAAATGACACATTTTCGATTAATTTCGTTTTCTTGCAAAATAAAAAAATACCAACAAAAAAGTAAATAAGAACGCCTCATTTGTCCTCATGCGTTTAGTGGGTCAGCGCAGCGCCGCTCGGCCATTTGCCACAATGACATGATCTCACTCACTTTCGTGAATTTTCCAGTCATTCGGTCTTTCATTCATTTATGTCGAGTCCGTTCGTTGTTCACAGTGCTGGCTCATCGGCTTTGCGTTCTGCGTGTGAATGAAATTCAATTAAAACACAGCAGCGTGCCACATTAATGATGCACAGCGGCCGGCGTTTTTTCCGCACAGCAATCGTGTGTCTTCGTATTTTTTTCGCTCAATCGCCAATGGTGTTGAGTTGGTCGTTGCGATTTAATTTATTTATTTACTCGCGGTCAATAAAAATAAAGGGCAATGGCAGGCAGGAGCCAAGGCGTATTGAAATCGTATCCAAAATTAAACAAATAATATATTTCCTTGACGCAAATACAGTGCTGCGATTAAGTTAAAGGACATACAATTTTTATGGTATATTTGAACAAAAAAAAAAAATCGTGAACTTCGGCTGCATGAAGCTATAGTAACAAATCATGCACAGGTTCAGATTTTTTACAAGAATTTGATTTTTATCTCCCAGTTTGTGTGTGGCTATATATACTATCGGATCAGATAAATTTCTTCAAAGACTGCATTAGACATTAACGTAGGAAAACATTCGTGAAGATACCTCGTTAAATGAAAAAGCTTTCCATACAAGTTCTTCATTCCGATCGCTCAGTTTTTATGACAGCTATATGCTACAGTGGTCCAATATCGGCCGATCGACAAATGTGCCATTTCTTGGGGAGAAAAGGACATGTACAAAATTTCATCTCGACTTCTCAAACACTGAGGGACTCCAGTCCAGTTAGGACAACTATCATTGAAGCGATCTGATTCTTGCTAAGAGCAAGCAGTTTAATGGATCTTTTTCGTTTCACTTAGGGTTGGAAAGACTTCGCAAGCTCGCAACTGGACTGAAATCTACGCTACGCTACAATTTAGCTCAAAAATATCTTGTTGCTACTGCTATAAAAGTCATACGCTCTTTGTCTAACTTTGAGATCACTGTCAGCGAGCTCAGTTATCGGAGTGGGTGCATATTTCCCTAAAACAAGCCGCATTACGAAAACGCAAGACTTAAGTTTTAAGTCAGCCGAATGTCAGATTGTTTTTGCAAGGACACGGAGTTTGTAATACCTAGTAGAGAAGGTCACAGACCCTATAACAGCCATATATTTATTTATTATTTATTATCAGTAACGCTGTGCCTAAAGTAATTCCTCAGATTTTGAGATATCAGTCTGAAATTTTTAACACGTTCTCTTCTCTCCAAGAAGATGCTTATTTTTCATATCAAGTTCTTGTATTGAAAACTATTTTGTTTGACAAGTTATCCTCACACAATTTGGCATGGATTCAACCACTATTATGAGAAGTTTAGTCCGTTTATCGAGCGAACGGCGCCAGTGTCTGCACTCTTCGTAACGTTACGATTGATATTTACTATATTTTAAAAGTCATTAGGACCTTCCTTTTGTTGGTATACCAATCGATTTTGAGAGTTTCATGAACTTCACGCTTTATAGCTACCTCAAATATTTATGTAGCAGGAAACCGAAAAATATTTTGAGGAATATCCTATGAAATTAAGTGTCATAACACAGAAACCCTTGGAATCCCATTTCTTGGGTGTACTCGTCACAGCGCTACCAGTTTCGAATATACCTCTCGTGGATAGAATTTAGTTTTAGCTGGATTTTCAGACTGATAAGCAGATAAAGTTCTTTACAATCAACTGAAAATGGATTTCTCAAGCTTCGAAGAATTTTCTCAAAAGGATTAAAAATACCACTTTGGGCTAATGGAGAGGTCACCAAAGTCATTGCAACACGAACATTCACTTTAAGGCAGCATTTCCTGCTTTTTAACAGAAAATAATATTAAAAGTAAGCACACATACTTTTCCCATACACTGTAATTGCTTTTAATCCACTGTTTACATTTTGAAAATACCTTCAATCCAACCAAAGACCTTTTAATGTGCAGAGGACAACGTTTTAAGCCAACAAATTCTGGAAGCAGCGTGGTTAGGCTCTTGGTCTGTAGCGCCGTTCTCGTCGTCGTTTTCACGGCTTTGCGAATAGTACGTTGCTGTTTGCGACGGCTGGTTGTCCCTATGACTTATGATGTGGAATTCGAAACAAATGTTTCCGCCACAAAACGTTAAGTGATCACAGCAGCAACAGAGGTCGTCAACGACGGCGACCACGATGACGACGAAAAGAGCCACATAAAAAGTACGTAGTACCTCGGAATGGCAGTTGTGCCTCTGTGTCGTCCATGGTTTAGTTTATGTATTTGCAATTTGTTTGGTTTTTGGCCTAAAAGTATTTAACGCATGCTGTGGTCACCACCGCCAACGCCACCGGTTGGTTGCCGACATCTTTTTCCCTATGGCAGCACCGTTTGCGACGTTGGTCAATTTTTGTGCGACGCTGGCAAACCTTTTCATTGACAAGCAAATGCACTCAGCGGCCAATGTATGCGAGCGTTGTGGCAAAAATTACACGAATAATAAAAATGAAATTTCACAGCGACTAAAAGCAGCTTCACGAGCACACACAAACGCATATAACGGGTGATTTTTTTGAGGTTAGGATTTTCATGCATTAGTATTTGACAGATCACGTGGGATTTCAGACATGGTGTCAAAGAGAAAGATGCTCAGTATGCTTTGACATTTCATCATGAATAGACTTACTAACGAGCAACGCTTGCAAATCATTGAATTTTATTACCAAAATCAGTGTTCGGTTTTTTTTTTTTTTCGGACAAATTTTGTTCAGCGATGAGGCTCATTACTGGTTGAATGGCTACGTAAATAAGCAAAATTGCCGCATTTGGGGTGAAGAGCAACCAGAAGCCGTTCAAGAACTGCCCATGCATCCCGAAAAATGCACTGTTTGGTGTGGTTTGTACGCTGGTGGAATCATTGGACCGTATTTTTTCAAAGATGCTGTTGGACGCAACGTTACGGTGAATGGCGATCGCTATCGTTCGATGCTAACAAACTTTTTGTTGCCAAAAATGGAAGAACTGAACTTGGTTGACATGTGGTTTCAACAAGATGGCGCTACATGCCACACAGCTCGCGATTCTATGGCCATTTTGAGGGAAAACTTCGGACAACAATTCATCTCAAGAAATGGACCCGTAAGTTGGCCACCAAGATCATGCGATTTAACGCCTTTAGACTATTTTTTGTGGGGCTACGTCAAGTCTAAAGTCTACAGAAATAAGCCAGCAACTATTCCAGCTTTGGAAGACAACATTTCCGAAGAAATTCGGGCTATTCCGGCCGAAATGCTCGAAAAAGTTGCCCAAAATTGGACTTTCCGAATGGACCACCTAAGACGCAGCCGCGGTCAACATTTAAATGAAATTATCTTCAAAAAGTAAATGTCATGAACCAATCTAACGTTTCAAATAAAGAACCGATGAGATTTTGCAAATTTTATGCGTTTTTTTTTTTTAAAAAGCTCTTAAAAAAACCCTTTATATAGTACATGTGTGAATGCCTATAAAACGCATAAGAACGTAGTTGTAATAATAAAACACTAACAACAAATTTTCGGCTTACGCATTTTGGCCGCATACTTTCTATGTACGAGTATATGCATGTGTGTAGTGTTGTGGTGGTGTGGCATATCCAGCATGCTACGCACAGCTTTTTTCGAGCATCTTTTATTTTTACTTTCGGTAATTTATGATGCCCAACAATGTTAGGAGTTAAAAATTTAACTCACCATTGGGGTTAGCCGGAGCTCAGGCGGTGGCAAGCCAAAATGTGGAGGAGTATTTAAATGGATGTAGTGTGTAAGAGTTGCCACGGCATTTAGCATGCCACAATCCACATAAATATATAAACACACATAAAATCGCTGGAGCATCGTGCTGCTAGTGGGCTACTACAAAACTAAATTCTAAACTTTTATGTAAATTCCCAGATTACTGTTATGCGCATTGTTGTTGTTGTTGTACACTTACTATATATTAACACCCCTGAAGATGCAGAAAAAATTGTTAGAAGTTTGCAGGAAAAGTGTGCAAAGTACTCGCATATACCCACATATAATAATATGCGCTGCTGCTAAAGCGCCTCTTCCCCACCTCCGCTGCGTACAACAATTTCCCTCATGACGCACGCCATCCTTTACTGTCATGTTTTCTAACATTTTAGTTGTATTTAGTTTTGCAGCGAAACTTAATCTTTCGCATTTGCCATGTTCAACGGGGCCGCACACCTGCTTGGATTCCCTCATTAATTATGCAACAAAACTTGCTGTACCAACGACTTGAAAGTGCTGCGGCAGGCGGGCGGCGGAGAGGGCGGTACAACTGACAAATTTGCATCTAATCTCTAATGTGCGTTATGTTTTGTTGTTAATGCCAGACATATATACACGCGTATCTACATATAAATGCTGTGATGTCACTTAATTTGTTGTTTTTGTTGTTGTACGTTAACGCTTACACATTTGAAAAGTTTACCATTCCATTGGGTTGGAGTATGATGAGTAATGGCATTGCAGCAGTGAATGGAAATGGTATACTTCGCCTAAGTGTGAAAGTAAATATGCATATCTACATTATATACATATGTATATACATAAATATGTATATACAGTGGCGGACAAAAGTCTACATACAACCCCTATTTCCATTGATATGAGAGTACAAAAAGTTTTTAGAAAATTGTATTTATACAGTTGTATTCTAATATTTATTATAATAACAATTAACTAAAAAAATTCATTATTTAACATAAAACAACAAATTTATGGAAGAAAAACTCAAAAATTGCTTTGACAAAAGTCTACATACAGTTCAAATCTCCTACTTTTTACATTGTAATATTAACAGTAAGGTAACGTTAGCCTTTTTCTTTCATTTCAATATGATTATTGTTTGATATTTATTGAATTTAGTTGTGGTTTAAACATTTCAATAGCTATAATGGCTCCGCGAAATGAAATATCAATTGATGTAAGAAATTTGGTGATAAAAGAAAGAAAAGAAAAAAAATCATATGGTGAAATTTCTAAAATTTTAAACTTAAGTCGAGCAACAGTACAGACAATTCTAAAAAACTTTAAAAATAATGGTTCCAACGAAAACAAACCGCGCAGTGGACGCCCAAAAAAACAATCTCGTAGAGACGTCAGCCTGATTCCCAACGAAGTAGACCAAAATCCAAAAGTAAATGTTCCAAATATAGCCGAACGCATAGTAAGTACGTCACAAATGAGTATTCAACCAAGAACAATAAAAAAAAACTCTAAACGATAACGGATTCCACAGTAGAACACCACAGAAGAAACCTTTTATTTCTGAAAAAACCGGAAACTTCGTTTAAAGTTCGCCAAAAAACACAAAGAAAAGGAAATGGATTTTTGGAAAAAAGTTTCATTTACAGATGATTCTAAATTCACCCTTTTTGGTAGTGATGAAAGGACTAAAATTTGAAGGAAAACTAACGCCACGCTTGAACCGAAGAACATGGTATCAATTGTGAAGCTCGGTGGCGGCAGCGTAATGGTTTGGGGAGCTGTTGCGGCCTCTGGAGTTAGAAATTCGGACTTTATTGAAGTTGAAATGGACGGTTATAAGAATAAGTCTCTGTTGGAACATAATTTGAAGCCTTTGGTGGATAGTTTAGGGCTCGGTTCCAGTTGGATATTTCAACAAGATAACGATCCGATGTATACGGCGCAAATTGTTAAGGACTGGTTGCTTTATTATACTCCAAGGCAATTAAATACACCACCTTAAAGTCCAAATATGAATATTATTGAACATGTCTGGGAGATTTTGGAGCGTAGAATTAGAAAGCACGAAGTTTCTACCTCTGCTATACTCTAAGAGCGCATATTGGGACCTTGGAACAGCATTACATCTGCAGCGTTGACAAATTTAGCAGAATCAATGCCACGGCATCTTCAAGCAGTTATAGATACCAATGGGGACCCAACTAAATACTAAAACGTCTTAATAACTAGCATTTTTTACAGTTTTTCGCACTGAACTAAGATATTTTTGTACTGTATGTAGACTTTTGTCAACACAATATTTGAGTTTTTATTCCATAAATTTGTAGTTTTATATTAATTAATGGATTTTTTAAGTTTGTTGTTATTAGAAAGAAGATTAGAATAAAACTGTATTAACACATTCTTCTAAAAAGTTTTTGTACTCTCACATCGAAGAAAACAGGGGGTGTATGTAGACTTTTGTCCGCCACTGTAGCTATACCGCACCTTTGGGTGCAATTTGAAATTATTCACAATGAAGGCGTCTCAATTTTTCTTTTATTTGGGTTTAAATAGTTTGAGCATTTGCAAAAATGAAATAAGCAGTCAATGGGACATTTGGATCCTCGAAGGTCTTTTATGATACGGTTCATTATATATCAAATTCTTTTTATAAAAGGTTGGCTGGAGTGATAACCATTTGAGTTAATTTAGACACGTCTATATATACAGTCTGTCAAGTAAGAGCGTGGTCGGGATAATTTATAAAAAAAAATTATTTTATGAAACTTTTATATTTATGTATATATACATTGTACACATTACAAACAATCATGCAATTTGGTCAATAATGTGTCCAGTCACCACCGGCGTCGATAATTGCCTGGCATGACCGATGCATGCTTTCTACTAATTTGACGGATCCAGATCCGACGAATTTCGTAAGACAACTGCTTCAAAGTGTATGTGCGTCTTCCACGAAGCTTCTGTTTAATATTTGCCTACACATTTTCAATAGGGTTTGCATCGAGCGACTGCGACGGCCAATCCAATGTAACGATGGCAGATTGACTTTTCCACTGAGTACAGAGCTTGCTGCGGTGTTTAGGATCGTTGTCCTACTGCAGAATTCAATCTTCATTTTTTCTGATGAACCATCGTTTGGCAGATAGCAGTAAAGCCTTTTTGTACATTTTTATAATTTTCTCGGCATTTAGGTTGTCAGTAAAGAGGTACAAAGTGCCGAATCCCTGCTTTGAGAAGCAACCCCAAAGCTGCACCTTTAATGCATGTTTTACGGTCCGCTGAACAAGCCTATTTGTGGAAGTTAACCAGGCTCGGGTGAGAGCAGATCGTGCCCATATAGTACACTCGTCAGTAAAAATGACATTTTCAAAATCTCTATCAATATTCTTATGCGCTCAAGCGAGTCGCTTTATCACAAGTTTTTCAGTCAACAGAAGCTTCTTCATTGTGTTGCGCCATTTCAGATCATGAGTATGAAGAAGGGTTCGGATAGTTTCGTAGGATATATCTAAACCTTTTGCCATTAATTTTGCTTGTCCTTGCCGCAGTGTTAAAGCAGGATTCCGCGAAAACAGATTCACTATTATTTTTTATCTTTTTTGTTCATTTTTCCTATCGAACCACGTTCTGGTAAATCGTCGACATTTTTAGCCACTACATATCGCTGTATCCAATAATAATAATGCCTTCGACCTTCTTATATATTTAGCAGCCGCTGATTGCGACATTTTGGGACCTTTCGGGTGGATGCAAAGGAAAACAGCTTCGTAGCGCGACGCGTACTTAGCACTCGTGGCGTTTAACGTGATTCTTTCAAAAAATTAACGACAACTGAACCTTTGTTGACAATGCATCAAGGACAAAACTTTCCTCTATCGGCTCGCGAAGGAATTAGAGCGAAATCTTTCATTAACCCTAAACTGTCGGTAAAGTCGACCACGCTCTTACTTGACAGACTGTTTTCAAACATTCTGGTATAGAATTATAAAGCAAAATTATGCTGAATGTAGCGAAGGGTACACATGAACCCTCGTCACATCGTCTAATCTTAATGTTGCCTTTTTTTCTACAACCGAAATTGTACATGGCCTAGCAAGCATAATATAACAAGGTTCATAACTTTAATCGAGACGAAGTCAAGACATGTACACAAAAGTATTAGACGTATCCCCTTATATATTGGAAATGAGGTAATCTTGTACACCACTTCGGCGAAATATCTTGGCATAATGTTGGATGCAAAGTTGTCCTGAAACGAGCCCACTCAAAAAAAGTTGCAGGGCTTAAAATATAACAAGAAGCTGGTTAATCGGTCAACATAATCCGCTTACTGAGCGTACGATTCGCAACATCATCACCCATTTTGAGACCCATTCATTATTGGATAATATTCGACCGAATAGACCACGTCCAGCACGCAGCACAGTGTGAGATTTAGTTTGAAATTTGGCACGATCGTTAAGGAGATTATAAGCTTCAATATGGTGTTAGACAACTAGTTCCAACTAGTGTCAAAGGGGAAAAACTTGTCGATATATTGATATAAGCACCCACATACAACCATTTCTATAAAATTCTTCAAGTTTCGAACTTTAGTTTTCGATGATTCTTTGCAAATGAGAAATATAAAAAAAACTAAAACATTCAACGAAAGTTCTTAAAAGAATGGAAAATATTCAAAATAAGATATTCATCAAAAATCAAAATAAAGAAATTATATACAAATTATACAAAAGTAAAAAGCGAAAATCAAGAGCAAAATCAACAGCAGAAATTTTTGAACTTCGCAGTAAAGAAAATATAGCAGCCTAAGCTGAGAGTGAACACAAAGACCGTGGAGAAAGGATTCGGAGCCGTTCACAGCAACTCGGCTCGAGATCTTAAATTGAAAGTGTACTCGACCTTTCCAGGCGACATCGCTTCGTTCTATGGGTTTTCGAGACAAATATTGTTCAGTGATGAGGCTCATTTCTGGCTCATTTTGTATGTAAACAAGCAAAATTGGGACGAAGAGTCACCTGAAGTGATTCAAGAGCTGTCATTTCATTCAGAAAAAAATCATCGGCCCATGAAATCACCGGCCCATATTTCTTTAAAAATGATGCCATTGAGAACGTAATCGTCAATGGCGACCGTTATAGCGCCATGATAACCGACTCCTGATCTCAGCGACATTTGGTTTCAAGACGGCGCCACTTAACACACATCGCATCAATCAATGAATTTATTGAGAGAACATTTCGATGAGCAGATAATTTGACGTTTTTAGTCATTCGATTGGCCACCAAGATCGTGTAATATGACACCGTTAGACTTTTTCCTGAGGGAATATGTAAAGCCTAAAATCGATGCGGAAAATCCCGCTTTAATTCAAGTCTTGGAGCAAAACATCACGCGTATCATTCGTCAGTTACCAGTCGAAATACTCGAACGAATCATCGAAAATTGGACTCAACAGATGAAACTACTGAGACATAGAATTACCCAACTTTCGAAAGAAACAATCTTCAAAAAATAAATGAAAAAGAATGTTTTTTTCCATCATAATAAACATTCTCCATTAAATTTTAAGTTTAAAAATGTAGGGAACTTCGAATTGGATCACCCACATCTCAGCAGTGTAAAGCTTCCAAAATAAAGTTTGGGAACGCTCTGCGTAACTGTAAAAGACTGGCTGGGTTAAGGCTGCTTCGTTTGGTCACGATTAAGGTTACTCTGAGACATCCATTTCATCATATGGATGTAAACTATGGGTTCTTGGAATGATTGTATAAAAAATAACGAGTTTTTTAAGAATGTCCTTTGATCAGTTGTAATGTAATATAAAGTAATGTGTTCCAACTTCGCAAAATCCGTAAATTGCTATTGCCTTGCATAATAAAAGAACGATTGAGAGTGTGGAGTTTTAATTTCATGTTTAAGACTTTACTATAGTTTAAGTTTCATATAAACACTCCAAGACACTATGATGCTATATGTTATATATCTAGTATAATCCCAGAAGACTTGAATTAAGCATAATAACTGATACATAAAAATGTGCTTCTAAGACCGCAAAATGAATTCTTTCATCGTAACCAATTCAACTCCAATTTCGATAATATTCAATTCTACCTTTTATTATAAATCACTACGTTGTATTCTGACCTCCACCCCTAAATAAACGGCTGTCAACCAAAGCAAACAAGCAATCAGAAGAGGAGGAGCGGCGGAGTGGTGCGCCAATTCTGCAATAAGTTATTACTTTTCCATTTAGTTGCGCGCGCAATTTGTTAAACAAACATAGGAGGTCTGACAGGCGTTAAAAAAGTCGAATTGTAATTACAAACATAAACTAGCAGCGAGCGAAATCAACGCTTTAAACTGCAGTGCATGCATTCACCCGCCAGCCAAGCAGCTTATCCACACACAGAGAAAATCGATTAAAATCGAATAAATGTAAGCGATTGAACGCTGGTGATTTTAAAACTCATAACAACTTGGCAACACCTTCTGCGCCAGCGTTAAGGCCAGCCCTGTTGCGCCATGTGTGTGGTGCCGAAGACGACGCCACCATCGCAAACGCGACCCAACTGCCGCGGGCTACAAGGTAAAGGAATCGCAGGCCATGTTGCATGCCACCACATGTATGGACGTGCATATGTGGTAAAGTTTATGCGCTTGGGAAGAGTCAATGCAGAAATATTATTTATTTTCGCAATTTATCGTACGCGCACTAACGCACCTTCAACCCGCTAACAGCGCCTCTGCGATGTTCTGTTTCTGCATTGCGCGTGTGTCATATCGCTGACTATGGTTGTTGGCCGCCGATAGTGGCTAACAAGATTGACAAATTGTAAAAAACGCCTTTTAGCAGTTTCACAGGATTTTTCGTTCGATTTGGTGGGTGCCCGCGGCGTGTAACCCAACGAATGGCAAATATCTCCGAGTACAGAATGGCTACGGAACTGTTGGTGGCACAGGCTGAACCGTGAAATTGTTTGGCTCGTTGCATGGCACTCGCTGGCTTGTTCGAACGGCCGGTCGGTAGCTGTCAGTTGAACACAGAACAGTGGCAACTAAATCGACAGAAACATGCGTCGCCTCGGCAACGGAAATCAAATCAATATGAACATAAATTGAGGCCAGCGGCCATCGGCCACCTGAATGGAATGCGGTGGACAACTTTGTATGTTACGCGGATAACATTGCTAAAACGCGTCGCACAAGTGATTATGCGCTTATTGAAAGCTCTCGGCTCTCGGTTCAATATACAACATACAGTAGCGATTATTCAAATAGTTATGATTTAAAGCGTTTTTCAGTTGTCGATTTCCAAGTACTGACAATGAAGTATGTGCTGGCCGTAAGGCATATTGATTTCCGTGGCTTTCATAAATATTTTTAACGCAGTTACGTGTGTAGAAAGGTTGTAGCTTTAGAGTAGTAAAAACTACTGCATTTAGCATTCTTCAAAAAATGCATATTTGGGGAAAGAAAGAAGAGATGATAAAAAAAAAAAAAATGAAGAGCTATATTGTTGGTAAATTCTAAATTGGATGTCCAAAAATAGATTTTTGGTGATTCCGGCAGCGATTAGTTGGCCTCAGAATGAGTTGACAGTAAATTGTTCTTCGACTCATGATATATTTTTGGACAAATTTCGCGATTCGTAACTAGTAGTATATAGATTTTGATTATGCCCCGAAAACGACATATTGAATGGCTTTTTTAGGGGTACAGTGGAAGAGAGTCGGGTCAAATTTCTATAAGATTACTAAACTTTTGAATAGAGACAGCATTTAAATATTCAGAAAATGTAAAAATAATTTCACTTGAAGTTGAAAGAATCACTATTTCTATAGCAAACTCTGAAGCAGTTTGAGTGGGTCCAAAAAATAATATAAGTGGGGATACCGACGAATTACTGATGTAGGATGGAGCCATGTTTAGAAGTTCATGCAAGTAAGGAAAGTCTCTGAGCGCCATTCACTTGGGAGTAGCCAGAAATGATTCTTTTACTTATGGCTCAAGCAGCTCACGACTGCCGGTCTTAGACCAAGTATTCTGTGGGTAACCAAAAAACATTCATTTGAAGGCGACTTTAAGTGAGAAGGCGAAACATTCTTACCCAGAATTGTGCGTTTGCGTGGGGTTGAGACTCGCCACGTAAAAAAACACTGCCAATGAAAAGGTCACACCTGCCCACAGTTCTAAACTCGGCTATAACGGCGTGAGCGGTGTCTACGTCAATAAAGGAAAAGAAGAATCAAAAACGGGCGGCGATGGCGGACGCCATGTATCTCTTCTTATGGAAAATAACATTGGTTGAAAGTTTGTCTGTAGATAAAAATCTATGGTAAGTCGGATCTGCTTAATCCAGAAGAATGAGGGCAAATGCATACAACTTTCTCTCCGAGGCAAACGGATCCAAATCTAGCCAAATTAAATGACCGAGAATACATTGCCAATGAAGAACCAATCTAAAAGAAGGAAGGAAACTCGTCGTGACGATGTGAATATTCTTCGAGGATATTCTTCGCGTATTACTAGAAAAATTTCGAAGGGCTTCGGAACTTTTAGAGATTGACATCGAAGAGAAAGGTATTATTGTGATCTATATAAACTGTACAATGACATTAACATTTTTTTAACCTTTAAGTTCTGCAAGTATTCACCAATTTTCGAAAAGCTGATAGAGTTTAAATGTATTGTTGTTGTTAAAGCGCAAAAACTTTTCCTGAAGTAATTTCGTGGAATGGTGTCGAGTTGACAGTCCTTGGCCGCGTAAAAATCCAGGTCCGTTCCGATAACTTAGACCCGACTGTCGTGGGAACGGAGTATTTCTTGTTTCATATCATGTCTTTCCCAATAATAATAATATTAATAACAATAATTATTATTAGGGATTTAAATCAGTATATAGCTGATTATAAAGTCTTGAATCTTCTATCATTTTACCTGTTTTTGAGACTATATTTGAGTACGGATTGCCTTTCTTTAGTATATTTTTGTTATAGTTTACAAAAAATGTGAGCATTGCAACCAAATCGCTTCAGCCAACGCTTTCAAAAAGTTGAAATCTATTTTCAAAATACTAAAGAAGTGGTAACAATGTATTTCTCTGTAAGGAAGGTCAGTGATTCGCATTTTTCTTAGAAAGCTTAAGAAAAATAGATTTATGGAGATGCATAATCAAAGGACAATTATAATTTGGAATTAAAAATTACACAAAATAGAAAATCTGTCGCTTTTCGCCACTGACAAACTACAGACGGTTATCTAAAGCCGCAAATTTTAATAGCATGCCATGCCAACCTTGAAGCTTGATCGCATATAAATTGTCAGCAAATAACGTAAGTACTTACAAATATTTATAAGTATTTATGTATATTGAGGAGTTTGTGGGCATGTAAAGCCGATGAGGTTGTACGCTGTCATTAGATGCACCGATACGCGGCTGCTGTTTGCCGTTGCACAAATACATAATCTAGCCAGGCGCACAGCATGAGACCCCGTAAGCAGCCAGGTGGAGCGATCAAGCGGCAGTGGCAGAGTAACCGGAGATTCCTTTTGATTAAATGCCGATTACAGCATTATGGAGAAAAGCGGGAGCTGCTGTACATTGATTAAACAACAAGGAGTCAATTTACAGGCTTACATGCAATATAATCTGCAGCAAGCATATTTATGTACACAACAACATATAATCACATACGTATGTATGCATATGTATGAGTGCGCGCTCGTTACATGTCCGCTGCTGTAAGCATATGTGTACACCGTAAAAACGTACAAATTTATTGGCTTGTCGACAGGTGATTTGATTTATGAATTTCTAGCACGATCAGCGATCGCACTTGCGCACAGGAGAGCAATGAAAAAGTAAACGAAAAAGCCACGTAGTGCGTACCTAGAACCATCCATGCTATGATGGTAGTAACGTTAAATCTTAGAAACAATTAGCCATAGCACAGTAGTGGACAACAGCGCATGTATTGTGGCAAGATCATGATCGCATCAAGGTAGCGAATGAAATCGCTTTCCGCCACGAACTTGTAAATGATAGTCTCCCCTACCTGCTTCACTCATTGCAATGCTGTAAGCGCCGAGCTATTGATACGTTGCTTAGCAGTAGATGCGCTAGTGATCTTAGCGCAGCTCCTCCCCATCGATTGTATGTATGCCGAGTGATTTCTCCTCTTCATTGGCGTTTAATTATGAAAAATCACAAAATTGACAGCATACACGAATTAAGCTGAATGTTATTAAAAACCGTCCGACACGATACGAAGCTGCCACGATCAGCCATGCAAGCCGTCAACTCAGTGGTAGGAGGTTCTTGTCTGTTTTGTGGGTTTTTATTGGCAAAGCTAGTGGAATTAATGGCTGCCGCAGCACAAGCTGATCCGACTGAAAAGTCGATGGACGAGTGGGTTGGCAGCGGTTGAAAGGTTGTGGGAAAGGAGCATTTTATGAAGAGCAACATGGCCAGGTTACAGTTTTGTTTGTCTATTTTCGAAATCTTCGCGCAAACAAATAAAAAAAAAATGAATAAAAAAACATTAAAAAAAATGAAGAAGAAGTTGCATTTCAAAGCTGTCTGTTGGCTGTTTGTTTTCTCCTTTTGCTGCAAGCAGTCTGTTGTTCATCTGCCACATTCGCTTGGCATTCGACAATTGTTCTGTTTCGCTATCGCGTTGTTTGTTGCACTCGAAATGAAATGCGCCAAAACGTTATGTTTTTTGCCAGTTTAATTCGCTTGCTGCGCTTATCCCATGGCTCGCGTGCAGCGTCTCGGCGCAGGTTGTTGTCATCGGAAACATTTATTGGGTGGCGTTATTGGCGCCAACAGTTTGCACGTTCCAATGACCAGTCCAACGTGCCACCGTTGTCGACCAACGCAAGTAGTTGACAACAGACCGAATTTCGAGTGACCATAATTATTGTCATTGCTGCAGCACGTCTCGCGGGAAGTCACCCGTTCGTGGTATGCAATCTGTTGGGCGCTCTTTATTATCATTCCCGAGCAATTGCTTGCTTGTTTTGCACGCCAATTTTGTGTTTCAAAAGCAAAAAAACAGCATCCCAAACTTAAAAAAGAGGAATTTTTCCCCTACCGTGACGTCTTTTTGTCGCACTGCCAGCATTGCAGCGCAGCGTCTGTTTAGTAATTGCTGGCATTTTTCAGGCGGATGATCTTTAACATAGGCTTGGCCAATTAACACGAAAAAATGGCAGAGCTTAAGTGTGCGAAGCACTGAGGAACTTTTGAGAAGGGCTGTGTAAATTGATGTTGAGCAATACCAAAAGCTCCGTCAGGATCGGGAAGGACCTCTTCGAGCATTTCGATACCAAATGAGGTTTCAGGAAAGTGCGACTCTCTATAGTGCGACTTCTTCAATTTACTGCTGATACAATTTGGCAACAGGTGCTACTTCGGACTGAGTAGGCAATTAAAAAGTTAAGCCTCTGAACGTTTTCGACGCAGCTGCGTCGCCGGGGGAAGTAGAGAAAGATGAGCACCCTCACTCCGTTGGAAAGACTAGGTGGAGGAGGATCTGGCTACACTTGGAATATACGATTGGCGTTTGAAGAAGATATGGTCCGATAAGTAATTCAGGCGAAAAATAGTTCAGCGAGTAACATTTACTTACTACAAAACAAATGTGAACCGGTTGAGAATTACAAAATGTTTTGCTAAATGAGTGAAAAGTAATGCGTTCTCTTTCACAGATGAGTTGAAAATTAGGAATACTGAATCTGTCTGCAAATTGTGTTCAAACTGAGCTAATACCTGTAAAACTTAGCTTTAAGGCTTGTTTAATCGTATAAAAATATGTATAGAATGTGTTTTAACTTGAGTCCTTTGAGCCACCTCGCAAAAGCCATTCAATGACATGACATTTGCTCTCATGGGCTAGAAATAAAGAAAGCAAGTGTCAGTCTTCCAAGCTGAGATCGCACAATTAAAAAAAAGTTTTACCAGTTTTAAAACAAAAATTTAGTGTTGGCTCTTTGTTTGGAGCTCATTTTCGCACCGATAACCCAAACATACTGATACTATAAACGCAACAACTTCACTTCCAATCAATGAAATGTCATGAAATTCTCACTGGACAAACGATAAAGATCCTAACGCACCAGTCGGCATACAGATGGCGCCACCAGAGGGCGCTAGATTCAAAAAGTCTTGTTTTCTTTGGAATGCACCTTGTGGATGTTATCAAAAGGTAGAAGAGGAATCTACTATATAAAACATTTCCATTATGGGAACGCAAAGCTTTGTAAGGGAAAATCGCAACTATTCTCGAGGAACGGGTTGGTTCAGAGAGAAGACTATAAAGTGAGGGGAATTTAGTTCCGGTGATGTCACAATGGGCATCTCCTAATGGCCCAGGTGGGTCGCCAGACAGCTACTCTACCAAGGCGGTCGATCTGGACTTTAGATAAAAACCACAACTAGGTTATATATGTAATAGTAAAGGCCACCAGGAGCTTAGAAATAATTCAGCAATAATTTTAACAATTTTACTTCCTTTGGTTGTTTTTGAAGTATCAAAAGATCTTAAAGTGATCTTATCTAAGTGAATCCTGTAATTTACTACTTGTATCTTGACCTGCTCAAGCAGGTGAGTTTTGATGCATTTCATTTGATTTTAAAGTAGATCAAGTCAAACCACCGAAATGTATAATTATTTAATTTTATAACCATCATCAGCATCAGAATGAAATTATGTTCAACTCCATATGTGGGAACAATACCAGCTTTAACAACAAACCATATGCAAAATGTTAAATGAATTTACCTATAGAGCGTACACACTCTCATGTCTGAAGTTTACCAAATTCATATAAAAAGTCCACCTAAAGCTGGCGCCTAGTCTAAACCCACTAATTTGCCAAAAAAGAGCTTGGCGCCAGTGTTTTACATCAAAATAAATAAAAGTCCAAATCTCTCCAGCGGCATCGAACAAGAATACTACGCGGATTTCATCTTGATGCCGATCTGCGGCGCACAGCTTCGCTCAGCTTGAGCGCGCTTGGCAAATGAAGATTAACTTGACTTTAAATCGGGTCATTTTCGACACATTGAAATGCCAACGCCAAACAGTCCGTCAGTCAGTCAGTCGTCAGTTCAATTGTCGTTCGCCACAATGAAATCATTCAGCGGACAATCCACCAAATCACCATTCGTACGTTTTCGAGTTCTCCCATTCAAGTGATTTATTCACATGTCTGATTTGAATTGATTTGCTCGCGCGCCGGATCTTCATTCCACTATGCGGGCATAAGCCTACCAAAAAGGCACCGGGAAAAGACTGCTATGAACGGCAGGTAAATAGGTTGACAAAGCCAATGAATAGTCGCCGCAGTCATTGAGGTAGGATCGTTCACTCACAAAGGCGCCTTCGCCTGATCACATTATACGCAGTCGTGTGGGCATTAAATCAGCGTACACACACAATGGGTAGCCAAGCCAGGCTCGATGTCCACGGCAGTCTGCACAAGTGGATTGATGCGCCGTTGATTGATGTGCCATGCCGCACAATTGACGGGCATTCGTACGATTTTCGGCGACATAAAAAACGAAAATAAATCTAAAAAAATAACAAAAAGACGAACTACCTCTGGTGGAGGTAAAGGCATTGTGAGGTAATCATTGCACTGCTGTGCAACACAGGCCATGTGGCGCGCAGGACACCACCGTTGTGCGGCGTGGCGGTGGCTCAACACTGATGTGATGTGATGACAATTCCCAAACGAGACAAACGATGCGAGGCGCCATGTACGATCACCAGCACCGCGAACAATTGGCGTTGTTGCATGCATTTCGGTGCGGAGGCTTAGCAGTTGTTGGAGTTCTTACTCAGCAGCGTCTTGGCGCGCTAACTGAATGACTGACTGATTGGCTGCTCTTTATTTATGCGCGAACGCGTGTGCATATATTTTGCATTTCGTTTCACAATCGCCGTGAACGCCGAAGATGATGATCGCTTTGAATGCGACTGATGCTGGTGATCCCGTTCTTGCTGCAGTTTTTAGTGTGAGTTTTTGTTTTGTGTTTTTGTTTAGTTGCGGCGGCGGGCGTTGTTGACTATATTTGGTATTGCGGTATTGTTGGTGGCACTTGTGCGATTGCATGATTAGCTGCGATTGATCGATTAGTGGATGTGGAATATGCGCATACTTTAGTGCGTTCGATTGAAGCTGGGTTTTTATTGTTGCTTTAGTTAAAAGACTTAAAAGATAAGAGGGAAGCGGCAAGGTATCTTAAGCATTCTACTACCCAAATAATTAACTAAAAGAAGGTTTTCATCTTCGTCATTACCAATTTTAATTTTTGATTACAAAGTTATCATAACTTTTAAACACAGACCGATTTGTAGCTTCGAAGCCAAATCTTATGGATTTGCTGCTTACTCGCCTACGAAGCGCGGCTTATTTCGCCAAATATGGAAATAGGAGAAGTGATTGTATTTAGTTTGGCATTGTGTGAAACTTCTCGAAGGCAGAAACCCCCTCAGAGGTCTGTTCTTTTCTTCTGACATAATTTTTTTCCGAGGAACTTTTGGAATATCTTCCTATATCTTAAAAATAAAAGTCTACGTGTGGTTGGTTGAAAGTGCGTCTGACAGCAGGCGGCGTCACGCATGAGTTTAAAAATTTTCAATTTGGCGCCTTTCGCAGCAACGCGGACTGACGTGTGGAAGGACTGAGCGCATTTTTACGTCGAGATCTTAAATTGAATGTGTACAAAATACAGCTTGTGCTAGAACTGAAGCCGCTTAACCCTCAAATGCGACATCGCTTCGTTCTATGGGCTCTTAAAAAGTTCCAAGAAGAAACGATGTTTTAGAACCAAATTTTGTTCAGCGATGAGGTCCATTACCGGCTCAACGTATATGTCCACAACCAAAAACTCCCGCATTTGGGACAAAGAGCAACCTCAATAGATTCAAGAGCTGACTTTTCATCCAGAAAAAGACAACGATTTGGTATGATTTTTGGGCCGGGCGAATCATCGCTCCATATCTCATCAAAAATAATGCCGTTGAGAATGTAACTCAATGTCAATAGCGACCGTTATCGCGCCAAGATAACTGACTATTTGATGCCTGAAATTGAATTTCGTGATCTCGGCGACAATTGGTTTCATCGCATCAATCAATGGATTTATTGAAAGAACATTTCGCTGAGCAGATAATTTCACGTTTTGGGTCGCTCGTTTGGCCACCAAGATCACCTTGTTAGATTTTTTCCTGTAGGGATATGTAAAGTCTACAGTCTATGCGGACAATCTCGCTTCGATTCAGGCCTTGGAGCAAAACACCAGTCGAAATGCTTGAATGCGTCAACGAAAATTGCACTCAACGGATGGATCATCTGAAACGTAGCCGCGGCCAATATTGGAAAGAGATAATCTTTAAAAACATAAAGGCCAAAGAATCATAACAGAGAGATTCACATGTATCGTTGAAACTATGAGATAATAGAACAATGAAGAATGTAGGAAACGGCTCAGTTCTCAGAGTTTGACCAACATTTTCCATTCGAAGTCAGGCACAGGCATTGGTGATCCGATATTCGGTATCTAAGGGGCTTGGATGGTGCCATGAGCAGAAGTTCACTTGGAGTGGCCATAAACGATTCTTTTCATAAGCAGCTCACGACATCCCACCTTAGACCCAAGTATCGTCTGTATAGCCAAAAAACACACCTTTGAAGGCGAGCTAACATCCCTCCCTAGGGTTGTGCGCTGAGTTAAGGAACCGCTACGTAAAAAAATACCCCCAACCCCCAGAACAAAACAGTCTCAAATGAGAGATCATCCTTTTTATAACGGCTATAACCGCGTAAGCGGTGTCTACGTCAATAAAGAAGAAGAAGAAAGGGCTCGAAAAGTTATATATATTTCGTTAATATTTACTGCGGTGCCACACCTGAGGGCACTATTTGTTTTATATTCTATACCATCAGATTTCATGACCATTCACTGCCATAGCAAAATATAAAAGAATTTGTTCCAAAAATATGCTTTGTAGGGTTATATAATAAAAGTACTTAAAAAACGCCGCTTTTATTTGAAGTAAAAGTAATACTCGTAATATTTGATAAGTAAATTTCACTAAAATTTCCTTCACCCAGAAAAATACATACATATATAAATATAATTTGAAGAGATTGACATTGCCACCCGGTAGCAAGTTTATGACTTTATTGCCACATAAATGACTTGATTTGAATTTTATGAGCAACGCTTAGTAAAGGCTGAGGCGCACCTTCATTCAACAAAAAAAGAAAGGAAACAAGAAAATAGAGACAAGAATGAGCCACCGAAATGCGCAATTGACACCAAAACGCCGCAGGGACTGGGCGGCACGCACACAACCCTTGAATTCACAAGAAATCCTGACAAGCAATAATTTTCTTTCACAACTAAAAAATAATGACTGTCTTATTGCCGGTTTGCAGGTTATGCTGGCGGTTTGCCGTTCAAATATACCGGCCCAAGCGTGTTGGCTAGCCGCTTGCTCCGCCTTAAATGCCTAAATGGGACATCAAAGGAGTTGTGAATGATTTTAATTATTGTCGTTGGCAAAGTGCTACTGTTTAGCTGTACAAATCTATGCGCATAAGTATGTCAGTATCGCCATATGTATTTCGTAAATGTGCGGATGTATGTTTGAGCGTTGTGCGGTAGTAGGTTGTCGCTTTTGGTCGCTTTGTCGGTGTTGCCGCGCACCGCTTCCGAGTGCTAATTAAATTTAACGACATGCCGCCTCAAATAACACCAACTATCATATCAAGAACAACTGCAGCAATAATAGATATCGTGGCCGAAGGCACAGACGGGTAGACGTACGGACGGCCGGACGAACGGATGGAAGTACAGGCGCAGCACCCACCGATGGACGGAAGAGACGGGAAAAGCAATCAGCCAGTAGCGCACGCGGTCGCAAGATGTTTCAATGGAGTTATAGCACTAAAAAATAACTACAACTACAACAAAGCAAACAATTATTTCCACTACCGCCATACTCACTGAAAAGTGATCGTAAAACGCAGTTGATTGCATTTCTCAAAAGGATTCACTATGAAGACCGTCTTCATTTCGCAGTTGTACGCATCACCCCTCTCGGCGCTAGGGAAGGCAGCTCTTGAGCGACTAGCTCAAACGTTGTTCCCATTGGCTGACATTTGATTGGTCACAGGCGGGGGCTTTGACGTTGTCAGCGCCTGCTGATGACTTTGTTGATTGAATTGTTTGTGAGTGCGTGCTGCTGCTTACGTACATACACATGTATGTACATATGTGCACATGAACTGAGTGCTCTGCCGGGTGACAATTCTGCGTTCGCAAGCCTGAAATGTCGCGCTGTGTGGCGCGCCGGTAGAGTTAATGAAACGTTAGTGATAGTGTTTTTATTAGCCATTTAATTGCTTGTTGAAAGATTAGGGCGGCAATGAAAATTGTCGCAACCAGCAATACTTTTGATTTCAACGCATTGTAGCGACGGAAAAATGCGTTATGGCTTTCTATATACCGAAGAGGAATTTGAGAGAAATTCAAACGAGGTCAGACAAAATAAAGAAGATAAGTGAAAATAAAAAGTTAAGAAAAATATTGAATATCAAAGATGGGGTAAAAATGTAAAATCAAACTTTCCATGCTAGAAAAATATTGTGTGCGGCAGTCAAGTTTGACGTTTGGCGATCATTTTTTCGCTGTGGCAAAATACTTTTCTTATTTGTTTTGAATTAAAACAACATAAAAAACGTTAACTCCGGTTGGACCGAAGCAATAATACCCGTTACAACATACAACATTCATAGAAAAGATTCCTTTCTTTGATCGGTCAGTTTGTATGGCAGCTATAAGGGTAAAATTTTAGATTGAATTAGAGCGGAATGATAAATGGGCATCGATAAAACCACTGAGACAGTCATGAAGTTCAAGAAAAATTGGAAGAAGTATTACAAAAACAATATTTACTATATATTGAGGGTAACTGTACCTAAAAATAAATTCGTTATATTTAATAGCAATAGATCTGATTTAGGTTAAATAAGCATTATTTTTCGTAACTAGTTGCAATTGTAAGGCAATTAGGGGAGCCTTGTTTTGGTTCGAAAACGTATTCTTCTGACGCCTTTCTTGTAAAGCGCGAGATACAGACTACTAACTTCGGTTGTTAAAATCGAAAATGATAGTAAAAATTTCCTAACACGTAGGATTTTTTGTGTTGTAGTCAAGAAGTGTAGGGATCACACTACCATTTACTAAAATGACAAAAATTGCTGTACGTAATAAAACATTTTTGAACTCAAATTCGTAATTAGGACACGTCAGAGTTGTTGAGTAGTGTTGTGGATTTAATTTTACTAAGCCCTATATATCTACAGCCATGGACAAATAAATAAGAGAAATCCGAATCCCATATTACTTCTAACTTCTTTTATCATAAAGTTACTTGTGGACACCGGAAAAGAGATGCCTTATGTGTGAAATGACCAAATTGGGAAAAACTCCTGCCGAAATTGCTGAAATAATGCATTGCTCTCGAAAAGGCTTGCTCTTTATGCAACAAAATAAAAGAAAAACCATCTTGTGTCAACAAGAAAACCAAGAACACGTAGAACCAATATTAGTGTTGACCATAATACGTAAGAGCAAAGCCGATTCTTTTAAGTCAGCCAGAGAAATTATGATCGATGTTAATGACGAATATGTCGTGCACGTGCCTAGAAAGCTTACAGGAAGACGACTCAACGAAGCCCAACTTTTTGGACGAATCAGCAGGAAGAAACCACTCTTGTCAAAATACAACATCGAAACTCGACAGGGATTTGCAAAGGTCGACAGAGACAAACCAGCAAAATTTTGGAGGAACATGCTTTGTAGCGACGAAATAAGATATATACAAGTAGGATGGGTCCTTATGGAAAAACAGTTTTACGTCGTCCACAAGGTCAAGCCCTTAACATTAGATATACCAAAAAAAAATCATTGAGCACGGCGGAGGAATGATTATGGTCGGGGGCGCGTTTTCATGGCATGGCGTCAATTGTTCAAATATGTAAATGGTAAAATGAACCGGTTTCAGTATTTGTATATACTGAAAAATAAAATTTCTATTTCTATGCCCATAAACTGGACATTTATGTAAGACAATGATCTGAAGCACATCGCAAAGGTATTAAAGCATTGGCTCGACAATTAAAAAATTTGAATATTGGAATGGCCTGCGCGCAAGTCCCGGATCAGAATCCACTAGAAACTTTATGGTACGATGTCAAGCCCAAAATAGCAAGCAAAATTTTCAAAAATTTTGATGATTTATAGGCTAGAATTGAGGTGGCTTGGTATTCAATCAGAAAAGAAAGATGTTAAAAATTGGTGCCAGCGAAGATGTGAAGGATTGATTCAAAATAGTGGACACAGTACAAAATACTAAAGAATTTAGCAATCTTTTTATAAATTTTGAACATTTTTGTCAATTCTTTTCAGATTGTGCTATTTATGTATCCATGACTGTATATTAAATGTAAGACCTCTGTTTTTCAGTCTTTCAGCATATATAAAGAAATTGATTAAAATTCAATGGTGAATACATGTTATACATACAATCAAATATTCACACACGTAAATTGCTGTGTATGTCAGTATGTATGCTACACAAATTAAAAATGTTCCATCTATTTCCGATTGCAAAATAAAAGTGAACAAACTTTGGCATATTTGCAACAATCGTTTAAGCAAAAATTGGAAAAATTGCATTCATAACTGTCTATGTATGTATATGCATATATACGTGCATATTAACATTGGTACATTTGAGTGAGTCGTATGAGTTGTTACTATCAATTAGATGAGCTACATGCACTCATTGCTCGTCTGCCCCTCAGCACAGTCCCCAGCGTGTGCAGAATACACACACTCACACAAAGCCAGTACAAGTTCATCATTTCAAAGCTTTGTGCAACCGACCCGCTGTCTGTCTGTGCATTCGCTTGTCGATGCGAATGAGTTTGATTTGCATATGAAATTACAATTTAGCAAACGTGTATTCAATTTCTTTTCAACATGATTACTCGCATGTATTGTACAATAAAATATCGCAAAATCCCTAAGCGAAACATGACGAACGATCAACTGGACAGTAAGCTAGCAGTGGCCAATGGAAAAACTGCTATTGGTGGATATATGTATGTATAAGCACATATATGAAGGTATGCAAATATCTTGGCAATGTTTTATGTGGATTGACCACAAAGAGTAGAAATCCAATTGAAAAGGCTGAAATTTAAAGCAAACTGTGTCATATTATATACATTTACTCACATATGGACACATAAGATGAAATAGTTCATTAAATGAAACGACAATGTTCGACAATGATGACTATGATTCTGACGTTGAATGGTCGTAAAATAGCGGTGAAGTTGTACAGGGTTTGTTCGGAAAGTAATAGAACTGAGTCGTTTTGAGAAAATTTATTGAACCAATTGTTACAGTTCTTTAAAAACTTTCAAAATAAGCTCCTTCTGTGTCGATGCAGCGCTGCCAGCGAGATTTCCAAGCATTGAAAGCGTCACGGAATGCATTATCTGGAATAGCCTTCAGAGCTGAGGTTCACGCTGCTTGGATCCTCTCTGTCATCTCAAACTGCTTGCCTTTCATCGGTATTTTCAGGGCCACATCTGGGCTGTAGGGGTGGGTGCGGAAGCGTGGGCATGCCGGTCTTGTTAGGTAGCTGTTCACAAGAAAGGCGGTGTGAGCTGGACGTTGTCGTGATGAAACTTCCAATCGGCTGCGATGTCTTGTCGAACCCGATTGACTCTTAGTTTGAGCCCCTTGAGAACTTTCACGTAAAAGTTGGCGTTGACGGTTGGTCCAGGAGGATCAAATTCCTGGTAGACGATGCCTTTGATGTCAAAAAAAAACAATGAGCATCGTTTTTACTTTGAATTTGCCGGTCCGGTTTCGGTCTTCATCAGCGACCTCTTTCCTGCCCTCCAAGAAGGCCTGGTGCCACCGAAACACACCACTTCTTGCTAAAGCAGCATCTTGAAAAGTCTGATTGATCATATTAAACGTCTCTATCACAGATTTACCGAGTTTCATACAGAATTTAATCGTATACCTCTGCTCTAACGAACGTTGCATTTTCGGCCTTCACCACTTAGAGAAACATGTCGTGTGTCCTGACTCTGCAGGTGCTCGGAGACAACTGACCAGCCGCTCGTTCGTTAGCTAGGAACGCCCTCTACCGAATCCAGTCGGTCTACGCACGCTTCGAAGTACAGTCGCGGCGGAAGAAAATCACTTCTATTACTTTCCGGACAATCCCTGCATTTTGTATTTATACTGGGTGCCATATCTTTTTTGTTTATTCTCATTTACTAGCCGATGGTTTTTGAGATCTCAATTCAGTACGATTCTTAGTATGAATCAATCACTCCATAACTGAACGCAGAACTGATGATGGCTTACATTGAAAGTAGTCATTTATCTTAAGTTGTATGCCAATGAAGGTCATTGAATTAATAATAAAAAAAATGTTTTCCTGAGATCCACGACGTGACATTGACTTGTAATACATCATCATGTTATAAGTATTTTTCAATCCAATCCAATCCACGAAAGAAGTGTGTAATAAAGTTTTTACTGTCAAGTCGTAAGTCATGAATAACACATTCAATATTGACTTCTAAAGCTTGAAGAGAGTCTGGTTTATGGCTAAAGGCCGATGACTTCAAATAACTCCACAAGAAGTGGTCTACTGGGGCTAAATCACAACTTCTTGGAGGCCATTCAATGTCACAATTTCTTGAAATAATCAAATCTCCAAACTTGTCTCGCAACAATTCGGTTGTTGCACGTGGCCCCGTCTTGTTAGAACCAGAAGTTGTCAAGAGCCACTTTTTTCTATGGCGGCCATAACAAATTGGTTATCATCGATCTACCCCGCTCTCCTTTGGCAGTAACTATGTCACCAGCTTCATTTCGAAAGAAGTATGGATCGATGATACCGCCAGACCAAAAGCCACATCAAACTGGTAAACCACATCAGACTAGGTGAATGTATTGGTTGCTCATGAATAATTTGTGGATTCTCTTCGCACCAGAATCGACAGTTTTATTTATTTACCGCATCACTCCGATGAAGTTGAGCCCCATTGGAGAAGATAAGTTTCTTAAAAAAATGGTTATGGTTATTAAGTTGTTCCAAGGCAATGGCTTCAGCTTCAGTTCTTGAGTGAGAATAATTTCACACTGATGCAAGCCCAAATATTTTCTCAAAATCCGCTGGTTGTATTCTGAGACATTCCTAATTCTTGAAATCGTCTTGGAACCAACCATAAAATGGCAAAAAGCTATCAATAATGGCGCACCCTGTATAGCCGTATTTCACACATACATATATACATATAGTATGTGAGTCCAATTAGCAACATACTATTTATATCACATCATGTCAACGCAGTAATAAACTTCATCAACGACTTTCGCCTAACAACCTGAAATTAACAGGGCTATTTCGTAAATGAATTTTCGTAACGAAAATTTAGCGCTTTGGAATGGCTTGCAATCTAAAGTGGCCTAGGATCCAAGCTTTGTTAGCAAGCCACGCTGATTTTCCATTGTTTCGGCTATGCTTTGCAACGCATCACCATCACTCAATAGCCAACAGTTTTACATGCTGAGCAGCAGAAATACAAACTTATGTACATACATATTTATGACGTATTTCTACTCTGACTGACTAACGGCCAATTGCGACGCAATCTGCATACACATACACACCTATGCCCAGATACACATTACAAATATGTGCAATTTGGAAATCCTCACCTCAATTTGCAGCAGCTATTGGCAGTGAGACAGTCTCCAGCTCTCCTAGTTGGAGCTTATGAAATGTAACAAGTTTCGAATTAATTAAAAACTTCGACATTGTTATGTTTTGTAGTTACTCAAATGCAAATGAACTCGTAGTAAGTCAGTTAGTTTGTGCTTGCTGCAGCGCTGCTCACTTTACATACCACCTTCTCTTTGAATATGTATGAGTCCACACACCCCAGCCAGTTGCCACCCATTTTTTGTTTCTTCAATTTCGCATTTTTTCCAATTCATGTATTTTGGTATGTTTTGGTTATGTATTTGTTTTATCTACAATTTTGTTGCTATTTCTATTGTTCACAACTGTCTATGACAGTCAGATCGGTAACTTGCCTCATCGCCCATTAGGTTATATACCAAACCAGACATATTTACGCATATACTATATGTACGTAAATACGAATTCCTAAACTTTTGCTATGCCATCTAAAGTAACTCTTAAGAATGATCCGCATAAGGTGAGCCTTTGTCTTTTCTGACATAGTTACATATAAAAGACTGGGTTCATACACGGATGAGTGTGATCATTATCAGTCAGAATTTCAAAATGAATGTAAAGCCGGATTGCATTGCACTGTCTCTTCCTATTTCCTCGTCCACCCCTCGCCAACAAAAAATAGCCGTGGGTGACAAAAGAGTACGTGTATGAATCGGCCTTGTATATCATTGCAACTCGTGAACACTTTCGACATTATTAATATTTCCAATTAGGTTTCTTTACGGACCATTGTTAAAATTATAAGTAAAGAGACCACATATCTCTTTTATTTCTTTTTTGAGAAATAATATCCCGCTGAAAATTCCGCGAAACAATCTCCAAACGGTTATATGAGGTCTATCACCTTGCTGATAAATGACACGAAATGGCGAAGGTTAGGGGGGACCAAAAACTTTAACAACGAAGCCAAGAGAGCGCAAACATCCTTGTATTAGAGAACTGACGAATATTTGTAGAATTGGGAAAAAACCACACCAATCACCACACAAGGCCACTTAAAATTGGTAACAATTTGGCTTCAGATAGCAACCGAGGAACTCAAAAATCTTTTAATGTTTAAGAAAAGAACCGACATATGCTTTAAGAAACAGATATAGGAATAGGTGACCTAAAGAAATTCTTAAAATAATGTGAAAACAAGAAAACACGTTAACTTCGGTTGCACCGAAGCTAAATACCCTTCATAGGTGCATTTTTGTTAGTAACTATCTGTTCAGTTTGTATGGCAGCTATATGCTATAGTATACCGATCTGAACAATTTCTTCGGAAATTACATAGTTGTCTTAGAAAATAATCTGTACCAAATTTCCTGAATATATCTTGTCAAATGTGAAAGTTTTCCATACAAGAACTTGATTCCGATCGTTCAGTTTGTATGGCAGCTATGTGCTATAGTTAACCGATCTGAACAATTTCTTCGGAGATTACATAGTTGTCTTAGAAAATAATCTGTACCAAATTTCGTGAATGTATCTTGTCAAATGTGAAAGTTTTCATTACAAGAACTTGATTCCGATCGTTCAGTTTATATGGCAGCTATATGTTATAGTGGTCTGATATCGGCCGTTCCGACAAATGAGCAGCTTCTTGAAGAGAAAATGACGTTTGCAAAATTTAAAAAGGATATTTTAAAAACTAGTTCGTATATATACAGACGGACAGACGGACAGACAGACGGACATGGCTAAATCGACTCAGCTCAACATACTGATCATTTATATATATACTTTATAGGGTCTCCGATGCTTCCTTCTGGGTGTTACAAACATCGTGACAAACTTAATATACCCTGTTCAGGGTATAAAAATCGGAACAAACTAGAAACCTCTTCGGCAGTCTCGTTCAGCCCCTCTATTATGGTACATTAGTAAGATCTATGTTAAATTAGGCTAAGAGGTCGATCTTAACAGGCCTTTCAGTTGGATAGCTTAAAACCCCTATATAACAGATGATAAGACATTACAAATCGATAAAGCGCTTTGAGATAATCACGAACTTGTTGTATGTTCAGAACTAATTTTACAGGAAACTATCCCGGTATCAAAAGCAAACGTTCACGCTTTTAAATTCGGTAAAATAGACTTTTTGAGAATAAATTTGAAATAATACTGTTAAAAAAAAAAACATTTACAAACTCCCGAAATTATTTTGTTTATTCCTTGCACGCACTGTGTGTAAGTTGTGAGCCTGCTAGCGACCAACTTTTTTCCAACTTATCACTTTTTTTCTGTCCGTATTTCATTTATTCACTTTTGTCTATTGTTTTTCGTTGTTGCTGCACGTATTTACATGCGTTAGCAGCTCGTTTATCCGTTACACCAACAGTTTGGTTGGCTGACCACGTTCGGACGGCATTTTTGACCTGGCTTAGTGCAGTTTGACATGCGGGCAAATTGAATTTCGTGTTATTCAAACTAACTGTAGCTGTGGCCCTGCAATATGGTTCCGGTGTGTGTTTATCCCATGAAAAGGGTGGGCACTCACTCAAATTAAAAATATTTGTTTTTATTGCCTTTTGTTGTGGCATAGCTTGTCCCGCATGTTGGCGGCCAATGACTTGACATTATTTTTACTCATCGCCCATGATTTGGTGATGTTGGTCAGTGGGAAGAAACAAACAAAGAAATAGCGTCGATTTAATTGGTTTTAGAAGTAAGTCGTAAATTAATTGAATGAAAAAAAGATTAGTAAATTTTTTAACAACAGAAAAATATACTATATTTTTTATAACTTTTGCCCACAATAATTTTTATTGTTTAAGAAGTATGCTAATCCGTCTTTTAACAATAAGTGCGAATATCGACTGGGAAAATAAGAACAAATAAACGGTTAAAACCGTTCGTTTGGGTAAAAGAGATTCTAAAATTTCTCTCGAATTTGTTTTTTGTTGTTATTTTAGGTACATTCAGTTATTCGTTTTTAAATGTTTATACTACGTGAATTGAAACGTGTTGGACCTGGCCGAGAAATCGCGCCATTACCGTATTCTACAGGTTTGATCCCAAATTATTTTTTCCTCTCTTCTAGTCATGGTGGAAAAACATTAAGCTCAAATGAGAAGATCAGTGCATACATATGTACATATATATTTAAATATGATCTGCTAAGAAGGTCTTAGAGCTTCACTCTATCAATCGATATCGGTATCAATATATTTGAGGATCCTTACCAGAGCCGATTTTTTTCAAATATATCAAATGTTGCTGGGACTAATAGGTTCTGAAGACTTCGAACAACTTTCTGTTAAATAACAGGTCAATTGAAAAGTCCATGGCCTGACACCAAGACGGCGCAACTACAATTAAGTCCATATGATTTTTAGCTAGCCTTAAGCTACAAGAGGCCCCAGTTGAATCATTAGTTTGTTAATTATATAATGTTCAGTGGAGCAACTTTTGTTATTGTGAAAAAAATTGATAAAAAATAATTTTAGGTATTCATAAAATATTTCACTTTGAAGAGTAAAAATATAGTTAAAGCAAAAACTTGCCTACATGACGAGTTTCCGGACACCGCCCTTGAAAAATCAACCTTCAAAGATTATTATGTTAAGGTTCAGACGAGGTGAAATGAGCACCGAAGACGATGAACGAAGTGGACGCCCGAAGCAGGTTGTTACCCACGAAAATATCAAAATATTTTCCGTGGTAACCGTGAAGTTATTCGATATAGCAGACACTCTAAAGATCTCAACAGAACGTATATATCATATCATTCACGAATATTTGGGTATGAGAAAGCTCTGTTGGTGCCGCCCGAACTCGCTTTTGATCAAAAACAACGACGAGTTAATGATTCGGAGCAATGTTGGAGATGTTCAATCGTAATAAAACAACGTCTGTATTTTGGGATGTACATGGAATAATTTTCATTGATTACCATGAAAAAAGGAAGGACCATACAATACATAACATTATTGGACCATCTGAAAGACGAAATCGCCGAAAAACGGTCGCATTTGAGGAAGACAATGCACTGGGTCACAAGTCTGTGAAAACAATGGCAAAAATCCATGTATTGGGCTTCGAATTTCTTCCACATCCACCGTATTCTCCAGATCTGACCTCCAGCGACTATTTCATCTTCTCAATTATCAAAAGTATGGTTGTTGGGAAGAAATTTTTTGTGGAATGAAGAGGTGATCGCCGACTCTGAGGCCTATTTTGAAGCAAAGGATAAATCATACTACAAAAAGGGTATCACAAAGTTGGTTTGCTATAATCAGTGTATCCCCTTTAAAGATTGCTAAATATTTTGAATAAAAGAAAACGAAATTTGCCAAAAAGCCCCTTACTATGGCTGATATGAAATTATGATCTACATATGTATGTATGTATATATGTATACAATTTTTTTTTTCAAAAAAATTTCCACAACCAAAAAAATAATTTATTTGACCACCCGGCGAAGGCGCTGCTGACAATTAAAAAATCAAAAAGAGTTATTGTCACTTCTGAAGCGACGAACTGACGCTTCGCTACGTGTGTACATGAGACAACCGAACAAATTAAAGACAAAATTCTGGTACTTTGTGTTGTTCGACAACATTTCAAAAGAACAAAATGCGCAAGCTAAAATTAATGTAAAAAAAAATCAAAAAAAAAATATTTTTTGTTTTCCAATTTCGTACAAATAATCAAAGAGGAAAATTATCACTTAAGTAATTGTTGTTGTCGTCCGCAATATGTAAAATCGTGTTGACAATTAATGGTAAAATATGTTTTCGGCATGTTCTTTATATTCGAAGCTTTCGTTTGTGCCGGTGACGCCTTCGCACGTCACAGCGTCACACACCAGGCTAGTGGGCGGTTACTAAAACTGAACGATGAGGTTAAAAAATGTCATTCAAAAAGCTTAATGAATTTCTACAGCCAAAAAAGTGTAGGCAAAAATATTGCTTTTCGCATGCAAAATTTCGGCACAGTCCGCATGGCGACAAAAAGCAAAAAAAAAAAGAAGAAGTGGCAATAAAAACAACAACCACGAATTCCCTAAGGACGGCGGGCAATTCAGGAAAACATGACATTTGAACGCTTTTCGTGATAAGCCGCGCTTCAAAGGGACTCAATATGCGAGTGTATGTGTGTTGTTGGCCGCGAATGGATGATAGTCGGTGACGCGACTAAAATATTGCCATATGCACGCAAATTAAAGAAAGAATTGGTGATTGGTCGCAAATTTTGGTGCCTTGCTGTTGTTGTAAAATTGGTAAAAAGTACCAAAAAAAAAAAGAAAAAATGAATAAAACTAAAAAATTAACATATGTATATGTATGTATGTACAAACATATTATATATTTGTATGTTGCTGGTTGTAATTGGGTACATACATTTATACATATGTACATATTTGCTAGTACATGTGTTCATATTTGTTGTACGCGCATTTACCGTCACCGCCCGCAACACGTGTCTTCTGCTTGTTACACTTTGGTTAATTTATTTTTGTTGTTCTTCCTTTGTTTTAAGCAAAAAAAGTAGAAGTGAGTGTATTTAAAAAAAAAAACAAGTAAGACAAAAGAACGATATGAAAAAAGGGAAGCACTCAATTTTAACGAAATGAAAAACACATGTCCGACAAGGCGACTTTACAAGGTGGCGGTATCGTTTAGGCTCCGGTTTTCAATTTTTTTCTCCAGTTTTGCATTACACTCTTGCTGGCATTGCCAGCAAATTCGCTTAGAATACTTTTTTCGGTTGTGGGTGTGTACTTGTGTTCGAAATGGAAATACACAGTACAGTCACGCCCACGAAATCGTCCGTTGGTTTGTATGTTATGTTCTTGGTGAAAGTAATGAGTGTGCTGTTAATGAGGGAAATTGTTTTCATTCAAAAACTTTTTTTCAGTTTCTCATTAAAATTTAAATTAATTTGTACGAAAATTTTTATTTTTTACTAATCATGTAAAAACTTTGCTGGACTGAAGCTGATTGCATTTACTTTGTTTATGTATTTGGAAATTTTTTAGGTACATATTCGGCGCGGTGCACAGCAACGCGGACTGACGTATGGAACGACTTGGCATATTTTACGTCAAGATCTTAAATTTAGAGTCTAAAAAGTACAGCGTACGCAAGAGCTGAAGCCCCTCGACCTTCCCTGACGAGATTGTTTTGCCTATGTGCTCTTGAAAAGTTTCAAGAAGATTCGACGTTTTCGAGCCAAAGGCCCATTTCAGGCTCAATGCGTACTCAAACAAGCAAAATTGGTATATTTGGGCCGAAGAGTAACCTGAAGAGATTCAAGAGTTGACATTTCAACCAGAAAAAACAACAACAGTTTGAGGGCCGGTAGAATCATCGATCAAAGTTTCTTCAAAAATGATACCGGTGAGAACGTAACCATCAATGGGGATCGTTATCAAAACTTGATAACCGCCAATTTGATGCCTTAATTTCAAGCTCGTTATCTCGGCGACATTTGGTTTCAATAAGACGTCGCCACTTCCCACAAATCGTATCAAACAATGGTTTTATTGAGAGAATAGAGGTGAGCAGATAATTTAAAGTTTTGGGCTGGTCAATTGGCCACCGAGATCATGTTATATCACACCCTTGGACTTCTTCCTGTGGAGATATGTAAAGCCTAAAGACTATGTGGACAATCCTGCTTCGATTCAGGCCTTGAAGCAAAATATCACGTGAGTCAATCGCCCGTTCCCAGTTGAAATCTTAATGAGTCACCGAAAATTCAACTCAATGGATGGACTATCTGAGGCGTAGCCGCGGCCAACATTTGAAAGAGATAATCTTCTAAAAATAAATGTCAAAGCACGTCCTTTCGAATGATAATAAATGTTTCCCATTAAATTTAAAGTTTCTGTGTATTTTCTTCAAAAAAGTAGTGAACCTCGAAATGGATCACTATTTAATACTGGCAGTGCCTTCTGCAATAATCGTTGGATAAAAATAAAATTTTGGGCCTAAATCAAAATATTTTTTATAAGAAAAGTCCATTATATGTTACAAGGACATGTAACAATGCTATCTGAGATTATTGCCTTAATGGCCGCCTGGCCTTTGTATGTTGTTTCCTACATTGTTAGCTATATCTAGCCATATTTTAGAATTGAACATTAAATTTGGAATCAGTTCATAACAACTAAATATTGTTGTCATCAATTTGTAACACCAATTTATTGCGAGTGTGCCAAATAATGTCTTAATTTAGCATTTATGAAAATGCACTCCGATCGCTGGAGAGTTCTTTTGTAAATACCTCTCATTATGGGCCATAAGTGCTCTTGCTTTTATCCTTCCTATTATCTTTATTGGCGCCGACACCGCTTGCGCGGTTATAGCTGAGTTTAGAACAGCGCGACAATCGTTCTTTCTTTTCGCTGTTTGGCGCCAATTGAAGATTCCAACGGAGTAGAGATCTTCACCTTTCTCTGCTTTCCCCGGCGGGTGCTGCGTCAAATATTTTCACAACTGAAGTGTTTTTATCCATTCCGATTACCTAGCCAACGTAGTCTCTTAATTCGCTGAACTATGTCAATATCGTCGTATATCTCTTATTATTCCATCGGTGATGATGCGATGCGGTATTCGCCAATGCGCAAAAGACCCCCATTCTTCCGCCGAATCTTTCTATCGAAAACTCGTAACGGCGACTGATCAGATTATCACAATATAGCAGGAGGGAATAATGTGTGACTTATAGAGTTTGGTCTTTCTTTGTCGAGAGAGGACTTTACTTCAATTGCATACTCAGTCTGAAGTAGCACCCATTAGCTTTACTTCATTATGCAGTCCGGAAAAAGCAGAACTAACGTCGCAGATTTTGAGGCCAATGAGGTCATTATCATCGGTGTACGCCAGCTGCTGTACACTTTTATAGAAGATCGTACCTGCTCGATTAAGTTCTGTAGCTCGAATTGAGTGACCTTTTCTGAAACCTAGCTTGGTATCTAACGACTCGGAGAAGTTTTTCCCTTTTCTGTCAGAGCTTTTGGTGTTGCTCAACGACAACTCACACCGTATTAGCGTTGCGGGGATACCAAGTTCAAACATAGCAGCATAGAGGCAGTTCCCCTTCGTGCTCTCGAAATCCGCTTTAAAATCAACGAATATGTGATGTGTATCGATCATCCTTTCACGGGTATTTTCCAAGATTTGGCGCATGGGGAAAATCTGGTCGGTTGTAATTTTTCCAGGTCTAAAGCCACACTGATAAGGTCCAATCTGTTTGTTCACGGTGGGCTTCAGTCTTTCCCACAATATACTCAATAGAAGCTTAGATGCGATGTTGAGGAGGTTTATGGTATAGTAGTTGGCGCCGATTGTGGAGTCTTCCTTTTTGTGGATTGGGCAGTGCACACTTAAATTCCAATCATCGGACATGCTCCGTCCGACAATATTCTACAAAGAAGCTGATCTATGCTCCTAATCAGTTCTTGGCCGCCGTATTTGGATAGCTGGGCCAGCAATTCATCGCCCCCCGCCGCTTTGTTGTTCTTTAGACGTTCTTTTGCTATTCGAACTTTTCCATGGTCGAGCAATGGAACATCTGCTCCATCGTTATCGATTTGGAAATCGGGTTCACCATGTCCTGGAGTTATGCTTTCACTGAAATTCAGCAGGCTGGAGAAGTGATCACTCCATAATTTCAGTACGCTTTGGGCATCAGTCACTAGATCGCCTCAGGGGGTTCTAAAAGAGTTGGTTGGATCCACTATCCATTATTTTATATGCTCAAGTTGTAATTTTTTTGATTTCTTAGCAATGAAAAATTTGCGCTAATATTTAAATATATATGTATATATACATATAATACCGTTACACTTAACTCGGCATTGTAAGTTCTCTCTGTTACAGCATAAACAGTTTGTCAACCATTACAAAAATCATTTTTAGTTCGTTGTGGTCCTCAAGCAAATTAATTTGTAAAACTCTCAACTTTTGGCAGCAACCAATAATATACCCTTAATGAACCCATTGCGTATCAAAGGATCTGCATAAATTTATTAAAATATATGTATGAGTGTGACTGTGACTTGCTGTTGACACTAATTTATTTCTCCGGGAGCCTACTTGGAAATACATAAAAATGATTTATGCCCATTTCCGCTTCATTGCCAGCCCAAATGATTCGAAGAATTGCAAGCGCCGCATAATTCGCGCATTACACTGCAGCGGCAACTCCTTATTAATTGCAATTTCTCTGCATTTATAAATTGCAACCGCCTTGACTGCAAGCAAGCAAGACGCACACGCACATATTCATAAGAGGGTATACAATTCAATTGCGTCTCCTTATGGGCAACGCACATTATTTCCGGGAACAAGAGATTTGTAGCCCAATTAGTTTATTCCACACAAAAATCTCCACATGAACTTGTGATCCAGCACAAGCTGCAGTCACAACCATAAGTATGCTTATATGCCCATTACGCTCCTAGTCAATTCAAGATGAGCTGTCATAAGCGAGTTCCATTGAGGGGAAAATGCAACCGCAAGCAGGCAATAATTCCCCCAAAGTGCCATAAATCTTCTGCGCAAGCAGCAAGTCCCACGGAGCTTGCACTGTACTGTGAGTGCTGGTGGCGGTGATGGTGACGTTGGTGTCGCTGCAGCATAAAAAATGAATTATGCGCCTCTTTATCGGCGTGAAATGCAACAAAAATTGTAAATAAAACGTAGCAGGGAAAATTAAAAAATTAAGGGCCTGTGTTGTAATTGAGAGACTAAATTTCGTATGCAGATTTGTGGTAAGTGTGTTTGCTTCGCTGGCAGCGAGGGCAAGTCCTAAATTTTGTATGTCAACTATTTTATGGATATTTGGTTTCATATGAACTGATAGAATTAGTGCCATTGTCTATCATTTAGAAAATTTATATTTTCATGTATGTATGTATGTGAGTATCTAAACAATAAATAATAAAACGACCCTCCGTTTTTTAGGTTATACATTTTATGAATTTATTGGCTTTGTTAAGTTTTTAATTGGCCATTGCTGTCTCTTTAGACATTTTATAACTTCATTATTTATAAATTTACAAGCTAAATTATTTACATAAATTTTCCAAACGAATTTTTGAGACACAGTAAAATCATCTCAGTGAACTCAATAAATTCGGCAAAGGAATATACTTTCGAGTTCTTGTAAAAAATATTTAACTTAAGTTGCAAAACAAGTTTTTCGTATAGTTTCTATAGATAAAGCTTCGCCAAGACGGGTGAAAATCTTCTTAACCCTTTCAGCCCCAAAGGACTTTTTGAACGATGTCAAACATACATAGAAGTTGCTTATAAGCAACTTCGGGGCTGAAAGGGTTAAACTATTTACAGATATATTGATTTTTTTTGTTTTGTAGATAGATGGAATGGGTAACTCGTTTCCAATATTCAAAATCATCGTAAGTTTTCCGCAAAGCTTTTCTTAGTATCTTACAATTGCCATATATTACTTAAGATAGTTCTTAGTTTTGAATACTTTGGAACATTTTCTTGAATTTTGCTATAATTTCATATTTTTATATATTTTATATTCTGTTCAAGTTTTTTATAATTTAGTTACAACTCTATTCAGCAATATATTAGAATAACTTCAAAGTCTTCAGTAAAACATTCACCAGAGTTTCTTATTTCCATAGCGCTAACAATATGTCTAACATTACAAATTTAATTTTCAAGGCGTGCCTTGGTGTCTGTCACAGCAGCCACATGGTAGAAAAAACCATAAAAACGGTCATGAGTACTTTACTTTACTTAGTGGCGCCAGACACACCACCTTCTACAATTCTACACTGCTCCAAACACTTATTCATATGCTTATCACTTGTACCGCACATTGACAGCTGGACAATTGTCAAGTGACCGTGGCTAATGTGATCATTTGTCAGTGATCAATTACGTAGATCAATGTCAATGTCAGATGCGAAGGTAATACATAGACAAGTAAAACAATTTTATGAATTTAAGAAAAATATAAAATAAAATTTAAAAAAATTAATAAAATTAATTAAGTTGCTGACTTACGTGTAGTTTGACCAATTCAGGAAAATCAGTTAAAAGTTTGGATAGATCCTGATAGTTAGCTCTGGCCATAGCTACAATCCATTCCTTTGCCTTTTTGTGGGCCATAGTAACTTCAGGTATTTCCTCTTTCTTCTGCAAGTAAAAAAAATGGAGTACGAGTTTAATAAAAGAAAATTTATTAATATTAAGAATTACAACAGTCAAATTAAAAAGTTATAAAATATTCGTACTGCATATAACTGATTTTTTTATATGTTATGGTGATTTAAGAATGTTTTTTTCGATGTATTTCAGTTATTTAATTTTAAGTCTTCAGTAAAATTCATTGCTCTCATATAAATATTTTTCTTTTTTTTGTTGAAAGAAGTGAGGTTTCAGAACTCTGGACGAATTTTGCCTGATTCTGATACTTTATTCTTACATATAGTTTTTCCAAAGGAATGAAATCGCTTATTGAGAGAATTTAATTTTTTGTGTAGAGCGGGGTTAAGGATTGAATGCGTGTTATTGCAGAATGGCCGATGTACGCGGACAAAAGACATTTCAGGGATAAGCTGGACTGATGGACGTTTAGATGTTAGCGTTATTTCCACTAGTCGGAATGCCGAACAGTTAGGTTCGTTTGCGTGAGACGTGTTTAGACGGCGAAAGCGTTTAATTGGTTTAAGGTTCGTTTCTTGTGCGAATGGTGAAAATGCGTATAGGGCCAACCCCTTGTTACCAGTCCAGAGCAGTATGGAAGCTCAACTGGTAAGAGTTTCGACTACGAGATGTGATCGGAGACTTAACTTTGGTATCTCGGGGAGCAGAAGCTCTTGGAGTTCGCTCCAACCTGCTCATGCGACGCGGCGCTTTGGGAAGTATCGCGGTGGTTGTGCTTTAATACCCGAAAACGGGCATAACTGACATTTGTCAGTTGAATGAGGGGTTGCATTGAAACCCAGTACTGGGCCCAGCTAAAATACGACATAGGTTTTAGATGAACTTCGAACCCTTCCACACTGTCAATGGGTACTAAAAATGCCTAGCATTTTCTAGACGTTGATAAACGCATTGATTTGATCCGCTGTGCTTTTTGGAGCGCCGTAGTGTAAGAATGTCTTCAGCAGGTACCGGACACAACGGACGTCTTTTGTCAAATTGCGATTAAAATCTCTCGGCAGACACACTTTTGCTTTTGATCCAGCTAAGTTGCTGAGATCGATATTAACCGCCTTAATAAATTTGTAGTAAACTTTACGCTTCGCAGATCTATAAGGATCTGGCAATCCACTTTTAGGAGTATATGGGTAACACAAGGAGCAAATATCTGTCCAAGTGATATACATTGATTTGGGATCAATACCATGACCTACCCGTTACACAGAAAACAAAAAATGGAGCCAATGTTGCGTTAGTCAAAGCGCTATAGACAAATGAAGCGGGATGGTTTCGTTCCTAACGGCAATACAAAACGTCTAAACTGAAAAAAGCTCAACGGTACAATAGATATATTATATCATGAAATAAGTCGGTCCATGAACCAACTAAATCACATGATTTTAGTCGATTAGACATGGAACTAGCATTAACACCAACAACAACATTAGTCAGCCTCCAACTCTAACGCAAAATAACTCTTGCCAACAGGTGCTACTTCGGAATGAGTAAGCAATAGAGAAGTAAAGTTATCTCTCGACAAACAAAGACCAAACTCCACAAGAGAAAAATGTTCTGCGGAAGATCTATGATCTTTTGCGCATTGGTAACCGCGAATACCCCAGTCGATAGAACGATGAGCTGTATGAGATATACGACCACAATGATATACAATACAAGTAGTTCATTGAATTAATCGGCAGCGGCTAGGCTGGTTAGATCATGCCGTCGAATGGATAAAAACACTCGAGCTATGAGAGTATTCGACAGAGTACCTGCCAGAGGAAGCAGAAGAAAAGCTCCAGTCTGTTGGAAATATCAGATGGAGAAGGACCTACCTACATTTGGAATCTCCAAACAGCGAAAAGGGAGAACGTTGTTGTAAACTAAAAAAAAAAGACTACTTTTTTTGGACTTCGCTAACTCACACAGTGATAGAAAAAGTAATGCAAAATTGGGCCAACAGTATGGTCTTTGTAACATGCAGTCGATTTTCGTAAAGCTAATCCAGGCAGTTCTTCCCCAACAGTAATTACAGTGCCTCCAAATACGAGTATGTCTTACACGGCCTACAAGCAACTTAAATACATACATATATGGCAAGTATAACAATTTCTCTGATTTAATTACTATGCTTTAATGAATTTATTATAAATATGAGTAATGAACAAGCGCAAACATTAAAATACCGTTAAGTGTCATTAGGGGCTGCCATTAATGCCGCGCGACACGATTATAGACTCCGGCGTGCGCATGTTGCACAGTACACGTGTAGAAATTTATGGTCTAATATATCTAAATACACATGTACTAAGTAAATACATCTATACATACATATGTACATTTGTAATAGAAATAAACTTGATATGTGATTTTTCACATACACGCACTGTGGCACATACATATATACACACACAGGCTGGAAGAAAGGATTTTGAGCACATTTGCGCCTTATGAAAGTAATAATTTTTATTTATGTGGCAACTGTGAGTTGGTGTCGCGCCTCAGTAGTCTTTAGACAACCCTGGAATGCTTTCTTCATTTAAATATTCCATTCTTATTGTTGTTGTTGCCACATTAAATATATATGCAAGTAAAAAAACTAAACCAAAAATTAGAGAAAGTAACTGCTAATGAGCCGCCTTCTTGCAAAGCCTTCGACACACCGCCCAATCCCTCGCGCTCCAACACATTCCGCTAACGACGCTTTTTCGCGCGACATTAACATGTGTGGCATCTTATTTACGAGTATGTACACATGTAGATATGTATGCAGTACATTTTCGGCAACTAATTATCCGCATAATGTTCGATGTTACGCAGTTGTTGTTTTTTGTTGTTGTGTGTACATTTTTTCTTTCTGCTGTGTAACAAGCTTGTGCTTAGTACTGATTATGTGCGTATTCACACGCGCGTTGCAGCACACCTCAGGGCATATACATACATACGAGTATATGTATACATGTGTGTGTGTGTTTGGTGAACATGTGCGTGGCAGAAGTAAGGTAACAAGCCTTTGAAATCTATGCGCTTGCTCTATGCGGCACCACCCTGCCACCAACCACCAACCTCCAACCTACGCATCATCCACCATTCTTGCTTTCTTTCTCACATATGTTGTTGTTGTTTTTGTTGGCGCTGTTAAAATCGCAATTATGAAACTAATAAATAAAATTAACTAATTCCTGGTGTATTTAGTAGCTTTCCTTTAACTTGTCGCCGTCTTATTTAATGTAGCAACTTTTGCCGCGTGCGTGGCCGTTGCGCGCTGCCAAAACGCACGCGTCGCCTTTTTACACGTTCACTCCATTCTTCACATGCCCACTTGATTTTTGTAGTGGTTCACGTTTTCCGAATTATGTGAAATGCTCAAAATTGTAGGTAAACTCATAGGCGCACTAGAAAAGATCGATATACGCACTCATCGAGCAAGTTCTATACAGTGAGATGGTATAAAAGAGACTCCACGACGCATGTTTCCACTACTTCATGACACAAGCACATTTTCTCACGTTTTAATAAGGTTGATTGACATTATTTGCCCTTTTATCAAGTAAAAGTTGCAACATCTTTAAAAAAGGTGTAATGAATATTTTCTTTGCGAAACGAAAACAACTATTAAAGTATTACACCTGTTACGGGTTTCAACTCCACTCGGTTGAATTGAAGTTGAAGCAATTCGGTATAACCCAAATGTAGTCTTTAAGGGAGTAGTAAGGTATTTTTTTATTTTATATTAATGTACAATATCTTAATATTATTCTGTGAAAATTTGAGAGCAATTAAAGCAAAATTGACGGAGGTATACACTTGTAAGTCTCCGCCCTCCGATTTGATTGTGAGCGGCTGTGAAACTTTAAACGTGTTTTTCTCACACTTCACTTTTTCGAAGCCGGTGAACTCTGTAGCTCAAAATTTACTGAACCGATTCTTTTGAAATTGTGCACAGTCTTTCTTTACATAAATTGTGAGGTAACGCTGTCGAGTTTTTTTTTAATTTTAACTTATTTTTAAACAACAAAATTTCAGATTTTTTTTAATGAAAAAATTGAGTTCAGAGCGTTGTAAAAAATTGAAAAATCATTAAAAAAAACAAAAACTCGACAGTGTTACCTGAGGAAACTAATCAAATCAACTTGGTTTTTTAATTTCAGATGATCCAGTCATGAGTTATCAATTTTTTTTGGAACGTCTGCGAAGATTCTCTGTCACCGGCTTATTTTTTAATATTTTTCTATGAAACTTTCACAGAATATTCTTTAAATATCATATAATTATGTTACAATTATACAAATAAATAAATATTGATTGTATCTTAAAAAAAATATATTGAAAATATGCTTTTTTCGCTCGAACCGACAAGATGAGATAAATTTCTGCAAGCATTTTAAGAGGGTATTCTGGTCTAGGATTTTGAAAAAATCGATTTTTTTTTTTTGCATATTTTGAAAGTTTAGACTTTCATAAATATGACCTTGGAAGGATTTTTCAAAATTCGACTTATTTTCGGAGATACAGCCGATTTTGTGAAGTGACTAGAATTGACGTTCACTAGAATTGTCTCTTACACTTTAAACGCGTTTTCCTCGAAACTACTTTTTTTGAGGTGGTTGACATGATGTCTCAAGTTCTACTGAACCGATTCTTTTGAAATTTGGTATATATCTTCTTTATGCAATGTTCTATCGTATCTGCCTTGGATTTCCAAAAATTTTTATTTGAAGTATTTAAAAAAAAAAAATCGAAAAGGTCGAAAGTTTTTTGTCAAGTCGACGCCATTTTGGTATTTTTTTATTTTTATTTTTTTGAAATGGTCAACCCGATAACGACATCCTTACTAATGAAGAATCTTCTTGGTTTTTGTGTTTTAGATCTCTAGAAGGGTTGAAATAACGTCAACCAGGACGCACCGTTTTTCTTGAAGCCCCCACTCCACCGGTCCGTTTATTTCTTTGCAATTTTCTTGCAATTTTTTTATATTATTAAAATGTTAATAAAAAACATATACAAAAATTGATAGTAAAAATGTTTTTCATTTTTTTATTACCTTAGTTTAAAAAATGCCCAAAATTCATGCGTTTAGACCAGAAAACCCCCTTAATACAGCAATAATTATATTTCAAAACCAATTTGTTGGGGGTATTGAACCATACCAATTTTTTTCCAAGAGAAGGTGCTAAGTAAAAAAAGGAATTTGTCCGCTTTTTTTGAAGTTAATCTCGAACTAGGGATTTATTAAGAAACATTATCGCTTGAAATTTTTGTTAAAATATTACTTTCAATTGTCATATAAGATACAACATTTAGAAATTGCAACAATCATTATCCAAACTTACCTTAAGAACATAAACTTACAATCACATTTTCACGATAAAAGCATGTCCGGTGAAGAGCCAAATTTTTGACTTTGATGTGCGAAAATACTCTCTCTACTCACGTTACTGTTTGGAGTGCTTTGCGGTACGAGGGCTGCTATATATATTTCTGGCCTAGGTAACACTAAGTGTTGCCAGGTGCTATCTGACATTTCCATTGGAAAGTTTGACATTTTTTAGCATAACATCACTCAGAACGTTTTGTCATTTAATCGTGAATTGTTTTATTTACAGGGAATTAAAAAATTCATCTCGGAATTAACTCGTGAACATTTTCGTGCGATCATTTTTCACAACTTTCGACGTGGATTATCACAAGAGTGCATCTAAGAACTAAAATCTTTGTATGGCTATGAAGCACCATCCTATAGCACTGTGAAAAACTGTGCAATTCAATCATAGCCGACGCTCGCTCAAAGACGAATTCCATGAAGGTCGTCCAAAAACAGCCGTTGTGCCAGAAAACATCGATGCCGTACGTGAACTGATAATGCAAGACCGTCAGGTAACATACCTTCAGATAGAGGCATGCCTATGCATTTCTCCCACCAGCATACATTCGATATTGCATGAACACCTGGCCGTAAAAAAAGTTTGTTCTCGTTGGATCCCGCACAATTTGACAATCACTCAAAAAAAGGCTCGTGTGGATTGGTGTAAAGAAATGCTGAAAGTACGATCGCGGTGCTTCAAAAGACGTTTATAAGATCGTCACAGGTGACGAATAATGGATCTATGGGTATGAGCCCGAAACAAAACAGCAATCGACCGTATGGGTCTTCCAAGACGAGCCAAATCCAACGAAAGTTGTTCGTGAAAGAAGCTTCGAAGCAAATGGTCGCCTGTTTCTTCGGCAAAACTGATCATGTGGCGACTGTTCCGCTTGAGCAACGTAGGACGGTCAATTCTGAGTGGTACACTACCATTTGTTTGCCTGAAGTCTTCGGAGAAATTCGAAAAACGAACAAGAGAAGACGAATCATTGTGCACCATGAAAATGCGAGCTCTCACACATCGGCTCAAACCAGCGCCTTTTTGACCGGCCAAAACGTCGAATTGATGGGTCATCCGCCGTACAGCCCTGACTTGGCACCCAATGACTTCTTTTTATTCCCACACATCAAGAAAATAATGCGTGGTCAACGATTTTCGTCGCCAGAAGATGCTGTTGAAGCATTCAAAAACCATGTTTTGGAGGTGTCTCAATCGGAGTGGAAAAAGTGCTTAGAAAATTGGTTTGAGCGCATGCAAAAGTGTATAAATCTTGATGGGAGAATATTTTGAAAAACAATAAAACTATTTTCGTTGATAAATATTCCTATCTTCATTATTAGGCCAGAAATATATATAGCAGCCCTCGTATTTACGTGTCGAAAGCTGAATTGCTTTTTACTTTTTTTAAGTGTAAAGTCGGGGTTGGCGTCAATTGCGAGTAATGTTAAATGATTGGGTCTAATAGGGCCTTCTAAGTTTATTAATCCTATAACTGGATTAAATTATGATCGCACTATACATACATATAAGAAAATGGTTCTCCCAATTGGACTCCTAGGTCAAGCAATTTCTATATTTTACAAAAGCAAAACACAGAAATACTTCTTAATTTAAATTTCACGTGAAAACCCATTCGTCGAAATTTGTTTTTCTAGGTTGGTATGACTGCCAGTAACATCTGTGCCAAATGTCACATGAAAATAATCATCAGTGTTTAGTATACGCTTGTCTTTCTGAAGTACATAAAGTGCATTCGGCGATTTTCGGTGAAATTATTCAACAAAGAAGTTCCATTAAATTTCTGGTGTCAAAACATACAGAATATTGGCAAAGGCCTTCGGTGATAATTGTTTGCTGTGAGGGTTGAGAACGCGTTGACGACGAACCACGTCCAGGGCGGCTAACTAAAGGGTGATTTTTTAAGAGCTTGATAACTTTTTTTTAAAAAAAAACGCATAAAATTTGCAAAATTTCATCGGTTCTTTATTTGAAACGTTAGATTGGTTCATGACATTTACTTTTTGAAGATAATTTCATTTAAATGTTGACCGCGGCTGCGTCTTAGGTGGTCCATTCGGAAAGTCCAATTTTGGGCAACTTTTTCGAGCATTTCGGCCGGAATAGCCCGAATTTCTTCGGAAATGTTGTCTTCCAAAGCTGGAATAGTTGCTGGCTTATTTCTGTAGACTTTAGACTTGACGTAGCCCCACAAAAAATAGTCTAAAGGCGTTAAATCGCATGATCTTGGTGGCCAACTTACGGGTCCATTTCTTGAGATGAATTGTTGTCCGAAGTTTTCCCTCAAAATGGCCATAGAATCGCGAGCTGTGTGGCATGTAGCGCCATCTTGTTGAAACCACATGTCAACCAAGTTCAGTTCTTCCATTTTTGGCAACAAAAAGTTTGTTAGCATCGAACGATAGCGATCGCCATTCACCGTAACGTTGCGTCCAACAGCATCTTTGAAAAAATACGGTCCAATGATTCCACCAGCGTACAAACCACACCAAACAGTGCATTTTTCGGGATGCATGGGCAGTTCTTGAACGGCTTCTGGTTGCTCTTCACCCCAAATGCGGCAATTTTGCTTATTTACGTAGCCATTCAACCAGAAATGAGCCTCATCGCTGAACAAAATTTGTCGATAAAAAAGCGCGAAACACATTTCGAACCGAACACTGATTTTGGTAATAAAATTCAATGATTTGCAAGCGTTGCTCGTTAGTAAGTCTATTCATGATGAAATGTCAAAGCATACTGAGCATCTTTCTCTTTGACACCATGTCTGAAATCCCACGTGATCTGTCAAATACTAATGCATGAAAATCCTAACCTCAAAAAAATCACCCGTTACATCAACTGATGATCAACACGTCCATAAAATAAAGGAACTGAAACTTGAGAATCGACGATTCACATTCAGAAACTTTACTGACATCGTTGGAATATCGGTAAGATCAATGAAAACCATTTTGAAAGATCATTTAGGCCTGAGAAAAGTTTTAAGCTTATAGTTCTAAAACTATAACGGTAATAACAACATTATATTATATAGCAAAATAAACGTTATCACCATCACCATAAATATAGACTTAATCCCATATTTATATATATTTACATATTTATTAGCATTTCTCGATAACTTCAAAAAATATGGTAAATTTTTTTTACACGCCTTCAAAGCGTCCTTTTTGCTTTTTTTATTTTGATGATTTGTAAACCGAAAAGGACTTGTTTACAAGAACCAATAAGCAATGTAATAAAATGAATTTGACACAACTTACGCACACCACAGAACCCTCTCACTCCCACTCAGACAAATTTCTCGGCAGTTCGAAAGGGTTGTAGCTGTCGATAACCGCAAAGGACGTAATTATAAATCTAAGAAAAACAAACCGAAAGTTGTTGTTCTACATCTTTCAAGTGTGTCCCACAGTGGGGTTAGAATCCGCAATGGACTCTTGAGTGTGGGGGAGGGATCAAGTTCAACTGCGAAGACAAGCAACAATAACAACTACTAATGGCGTGGATGAAAGGGCAACGCATAGTAGACCATTTTGTGTGGACTTTTGTGAACGCCCCAATGAGTGAAAAGGGTACAACACAGGCAAAGGCAATACGACCAAAGGACAAAAGGTAAATTTTTCAACAAACCGAAACATAAACACAAAATGCAAAATTTCATGTTTTTATTTCGAGCGGGTTAAGTAATGTACGAGCACCGTATGGACATGTATCTATTCGCATTGTTAAAAGTATCTCAACTACTGTTATTATCCTTTTCAAAGGACATACATAGCCAATGAAACATACAAACATTCGGAATTATATGGACAAAAGGAAATTTTCCACAATGGCAACCATTTCAACTGCGAGACCAACAGCAATGCTCTTGTAGTCGAGTGGGGGGGCAGAAACTGTTCGACCAACTGAGCGCACTAAATTGGAGGGGGCTTGAGCGACGCGGTCGCTGGCGTTGTGGATATGTAGGTTGCTTTTGTCTGACGCCGAACATGGCCATTTCGCCGTGAGGGTTGTTGCTGCCGCTCGCTCGTGCCTGATCGAATAATATTTTCCATGGCATTGCCATATTGTTGCCATTCATTATGACTGCCACTGTGACCACCACAACTCGGGCTGGTGCATTGTCGTTTTTCTTGTTGTTGTGGTTGGCTGTCGCTACAGCAGGTAGCGCAGGTAGACTTGCGCGCATTACAATTTACCGTTCCAGCCATTTTGCGCCGTTAATTCATTGTTGCCACACAGTGCAGCAGACACATTGGAATTTTTGTTGTCGACATTTCCTTGTGGTTGTTGTTGTCATTTCGTTTGCGGCAAACGCTTAATTAACTTTCAAATTAAAATTTGTATTCATGTCTATTTGCTGGTTAAATCCATTGTTGCCGCTCGCTAGCAAAATGGCTAAAATGTTAAAATCCATGTACGAATGGGTGTGTGTGTGTGCAACAGCCTTCAATTGTTATCGGAGCACTATTGAATTATTCGTGTGTCAAATGGGGTTTGTAACTGCCAATTTGATTATCATCAAAGCGGTAAAACAAAGCAGCAGTAATAAAATTAAATTGCAAATTTATTGATTGTCTTGATGGACGCCGATTGCTACATACATACATATGTATATATAATGTTTGCGTGCTACAAATTTATATCGCTAAATGCAAAACCCAACTATTAAATAGGCTTTTAGATCGAGTTTTTTTGATGTTGGTCATTGTAGTAGTTATAACAAGGAGCAACAACAAAAATAAAAACTTGAAGTGAATTTATACAAAAGAGAGAGTGTTATCTGATATGTATGATATATTAGAATATATCCATTTTAATGTCTACCGCAGAGGTAATATTTGGAGGCTAAGACAAGTAAATTCAGAAAACTGATTGGACCTTATAAGTGTGGCTTTAGGCCTGGAAAATCAGCAACCGGCCAGATATTCACCATGCGCCGAATCTGGGAAAAGACCCATAAAAGGAGAATCGACACACACCACCTCTTCGTCGATTTCAAAGCTGCTTTTGACACCACGAAAAGGAGCTCGTATGCTTCTCAGATCGTGGTATCCCAGCAAGAAATGGTTTGTTTCGGTGGCACCAGGCCGGGGAGAAGTCGCTGAAAAAGACCGGAAGAATGAACAAATCCAAAGTGAAAACGATGTTCATTGTCCTTTTTCACATCAAAGGCATCGTCCATCATGAATTTGTTCCTCCTGCACACATCGTCAATGCCAAGTTTTACGTGGAAGTCCTCAAGAGACTCAAACGAAGGGTAAATCTGGTCCGACAAGACATCGCAGCCGATTGGAAGTTGCACCATGACGACGCTCCGGTTAACACTGCCTTTCTTGTGCACAGCTACCTAACCAAGGCTGGGATCCCAACGGTTCCGCAGCCACCCTACAGCCCAGATGTGGCCCCCGGACTTTTTTTGTTTTCTTGCTTGAAAATGCCGATGAAAGGGGTTTCAAGCAGCACGCACCTCAGCTCTCAAGGCTATCCTGGAGAATGCTTGCCGTGACGCCTTCAATCCTTGGAAATTCAATAAATTTTTTTAAATCGACTCCTGTCCTCATGGATGAAAACACTCCAGATCTGTGAGTATTTGAACCGCCGGGTGAAGTAGAGGAAGACCTAAATTCCATTGGAAACACGAGGTGGAAAAGGAACTTGCTGCACTTGGAATTTCTTATTAGCGCCAAACAGTGAAAAAGAAGAGTGACTGGCTCGTTTTTGTAAACGCGGCTATAACCGTGTAAGCGGTGTCTACGCTAATAAAGAAGAGGAAGTTGTCCAACGCAATGCTACAAACCCCGAAGAAGTTGATTGGATCATCATATATAATATACTTGCGGTAGAAACTGACCGACTAAATCAAGTTCTTGTTTGAAAAACCGTCTTTTCTGATAATTATCAAATTATAATTTGAGAGCTCATGGCAAAAGCCTCATTACATAAACCTTTTTCAAAATTACTATCATCGCTACGCACAACAACCAAAGCAAGAAACTTCCAACTAAAAAACGATATTCTCACACAAAATTTTCCATTCTACAAATAACATATTTTTTTCATAAAAGCATTTATAATAACTGAAAGGTCTAAAAAAATGTAAAAAAAATGTAAACACTAAAATAATATAGATTTAATTTCTTTTTTAAAATATACAACGAAAAGCACTATTTTATAGTCAATTATATTTTGAAGTGCATTTTTTTCAATTATTATAAATAATTGGTAAAAACAAATCTATTGAGAAATACGAATTCTTCACAACTGATCAAATTTATTAGCGCGAAATATCATTTCCGCTCAGTTGAAATTCACTCAAAAATAAATTACAATGACTCATTACCAGGGCAACCAAGTTGAAGACATACTCGTATACTGCCAAACCGTTAATAGCAACATAATTTTTTATCGCAATGACAAAAAGCTGTACAAACACACACCAATCCATTAACCACATATGTATGTATGTATGCTTGAATGTCTCTAAAAGTAAATTCCAAAGCTCGAGTGATTGCGTTTGCTCAACACGCCTGTTCAATAAAGCAATCAATCAATTAAAAACAGAAAATTGTGGTACAAAATAAAAGGATTAGAAAAATGTCAAAATGTTGTTACACGCATGATCATTTGGATTCCGTTGTTTTTTTTTTCTTCTCAAAAACTTTGTGTGCGTCTAATGGCAATAATTTTTCAAAAGCTAAGATTAGGCGTTTGCTGACCGACGGTTTTAGTCAGATGTGCATATAACTGTACACACAGCCACACTATAAAAGTGAAGGCATTATCAAGGTGTTAAGGCTAAGCGATAAGCCAATCCGAGTGTTGGGTGGGAAGGTAACCACGGTCATTGTGAATAAGTTAGAATTTGAATTTAAGAAATGTTGAAGGTAATATACAACAAATTAGCTTAACGTGGTTTGCTGATTGCTACGGACCACCAAACATGTTGGAAAAGCCCATGTGATTGCAGCTGTAGCAATATTAAGTTCGTAGATGTGTATATTTTTAGGTTTATTAATAAATACTAATTATGTTATCTTATAAATTGTGAGTTCAACGGTTTCAGCAGGCTCAGGGTTGGGTTTGTTCATTCTCATTGCCCATAATTTGCTTAAAGATGAACATAAGTATATGTTCAAATATAACGGGAATTTTCGTCTTTTGATAAATTTACTTATGTACAGTAATGCCTTCAAAATGGTTTCCTTTCAATATTATGCACCTATGTCCGCGTTTCTTTCATCATCGAAACACTTTTCATACTCGACTTTTGGACTAGCTTATAGCTCTTTCAATGATTTTCATCTATCTTGCAAAACGACGGTCCTTTAAGGTTTTTTTTTTTATTTTTGGAAATAGAAAGAAGTCACACGGCTTCACGTCTGGCGAATATGATGGTTGGGGCATCGTTACAGTATTGTTTTTGGTCAAGAATTCACAAAAAATAAATGAAGTTTATGCTTTTAACAAACAAAACTCACGGCCTTAGAGGTTGCTACAGACAATTATGCAATGAATACATCTTGTTGTGGCGTTTTGTGGGTGCAGCAGTGATCCGATTACGCCCATCTATGTACGAACTTATTCTTACTTTTTTGCCAAGGAATGCGTATATATGTATATTCATCAAGATACCTCAATTTTTACTCAAGTTTTAGATTGCACGGACAAGCAGACAGTCAACTCGTCTCGTCATCCTGATCATACATTTATATGTATATGCATACAGCTGTGTTCATTGAAATAACAGTGCAGATGACCTGTATGATTTAGATGCACAAATTATACTAAATAACTATACTAAATTACAGTATTGTCCTAACACTCTCTTGTATCCCTTTATTGGCTATTACAACCTCGCATTTATGTGGCATGGAGTCGACCAAGTCCTGGCAACGCTTAAGGGGAATTTGCGCCCATGCCTCTTGAATAACCAGCTGCGGCTTAGAAGACGGGGATTGCTTTGAAACAAAACGCTTGACGTCTCCCCATAAGTTCTCTATGGGGTTGAGATCCGGGGATTGAGCTGGCCATGGCATTAAATCGATTTTTTCTTGGCTGAGCCAAATTTTAGCCAATTTGCTGGTGTGTTTTGGATTTTTATCCTGCTGTAATGTCCATTTTAAGGGCATATTTCCTTAATACCTTCACGTACACATTCTAATCCATGATCCCAACGATCATATGTATTGGGCCCACACCGCTATAGGAAAAACACGCCCATATCAAAATTTTAAAGCCACCGTACTTTACTGTCTTAACTGTATAATTTGGACTATATTCCATATTTGGGGGTCGACGGACACACGTCTAGAGCCTGCTCCACAAAACAAGACCATTTTGGATTCATCTGTCCAAAGGATACTGCGCCATTTTGATATTGGTCAGCTTAAATGGCTTCTGGAAAACTCCAACCGGGCTTTGATATGTCTTTGACTAAGTAAAGGCATCTTTCGTGGGCTTCGCGCATTCAAATTTTCCTTTAAGGGGTTATATACAGTTAGGAATTTCAAAAAATAGGGTTTTTTTTGCGTTTTCTTAATATATACATATATGGATATATCTGAGTATACACATACAAAATTTCAAGTCGATCCGAGGAATATTTTCGACGTTATAGACACATTAGTGAAGGCGCGCCGACTACATGCAAAGTGCTTTCAAAACTTTAATCTCGTTTTTCTCTAAACCGTGTTTTCAAAGTCGGTGGGCAAGATTTCTCAGAAACGGCTGAACCGATCGGTCTGAAATTTTTACACAAGCTTCTTAACTATATTTTTTTTAGTAATCGAGGGATTTCCCCATCCGATGAAAATTTCTTATTTTTATAAACAATTAAAGACCCGAATTTTGGTCGAAAATCAGAGCTTTTGCTTTGAGTAGCCGCCATTTTGTCAAAAAATTTTTTTTTGCTAATTCCTTCGATCAATTACTAGATTACAATTTATTTGAATTTTGCATTTTAGATGATCCAGTCCAGAGATATCGTGCTCACCGCAAGAGACCTTTTTTTTGCGGACCTCTGCAAAATTGGCAATATCAACGTTCCCGATAATTATTTGTGACAATAAATAATATGGGAATATAGTTTAAGGTCGTCATAATATACCTGCCAAGTTTCAAATCAATAAACTAAATAGTTTGCTTAGAAAAATTCTTGAAAATGCATTTTTTTCGACCTCCTAACTGTATAAACCCCTTAACAGTCGTCGTCGAATGGTTACGTCACTGATCTCCAACTTCAGCTCGGCTTTTATTTCCCTAGAGGATGCAAATGGATTGTTTTTGTTGAAGCGCACCATGGGTCGGTCCTCTAAATTTTAAGTTTTGCGTAGGGCATCACGTTTTTCGGGCTATAATTCATAATTTATGCCATTGTATACCATCTTGGCAGAACATTTTAAACGATATTGTATTTCTTTGTATGTTTTACTTTCCTTTCTAAGCTCAACAATCAAAAGCCTAGCTTCCTTGGAGCAGTGAGGTCCTCTACTCACTAAAATTTAATTTTTTACATTGTGTGTTTTTACTTTTTTCTATTCTCTGTATGTGATCAAAATTGACCCGGACTGGGGTCCGGGGATGGCAACATGTTGTTAAAGAGTATAACAGTTTCTGGGTGGTAACAACATATTATACTCTGTACGAACATGTTGCTACTTTCCAGACTGCAGTCCGGGTCAATTTTGATCAGATATTATATCAGACAGCAAACGCTCGGAAGCGAAGCTTCATTTCAGTCAGTGTTTAGAGAGTGATTATTTCTTTTATTTAGACACAAAGTCGAGCGCTGAGGCTAAGTTTTAAATTTCAATCTTATTTAGAGTTTAAAATTCGACCATAGTAGAGCCGCACCTATAACTGAGTCAGCTAACAGAATTTACTATAATTAGATTTTATTTATACACATTTTGTATTAAGCTACTCAAAAAACGATGCAAACATTTTCGATATATTTTCCAAATTTTTAACCGCTCACGCTTTACGCAGAATCAGCGCATGTTAATCAATCAATGTTTTCATTAAGTCAATTCGTCTCTATTTTTTCAACAGCGAAATTTGCAAATTCATCGTATTAATTACAAACGATCGTAACGAATTTAATTGATCAGCGGCGCTGCTGACGGTTGGCGCCAGTTTTGTTGATATGAAACGCCGTGTTTTCACTTTTCTAATAATGAATTACCAATCAACTGGAAATTACAACAATAAATCTAAATAGTAAAATCACTGTAATTAGAATGCGTGGCTGAAATTGTTGCACCCCGCGAGTTACACAAACAACCACAAAAGAAACGGACGAAGATACGCTTACAATTTGAATTTCTCAATGAGCCAGCAAATTTAAGCCAAAACAAATCAAATATGTAACAACAACAAGGAATCTTTTTTTTTGTATATACCCTTTTGCACTTTAACCAATTTTGTTGTTGGTTGTGGGCGCTGCACCGTTGGTAGTGACCCCGTTATCTGTCGATATGTACCTGCAACATGAGCGATGATGCTGCCAACGTGGTAATCAGTTTGTTATCGAGCTTGCGTCGGCGCCAATCGGGATTTAGACGCGCTGGCGTTTGTTTGTATGTCGTTAGCGTAGTCATACTTGTAAATTTCACGGTGAATTACTACTGTTTTCAAGCGATCTATGATTGCACAGCAAGTTTTTGAAAATAATATGAAAACGCTACAAAATATGTGTTGAAAAAAATGTTGAGAAAAATCAACGTCACTCACGGGAGTTTCCACTTTATCTGCAGCTTCTTGTGGCTGGCTTTGAGGCATTTTTTTATTTTTATTTTTTTTTTGTTTCAAAACGATTGTTGAATGTAATTTGAACTGCTGTTCATTAGCCAATTTGTGCAGCGTTCGATTTGTCTGTTTTTACTTAAGGTTTCTTTATTTTTCCAATAATAAAACTGTTTGTTTTCACGTTTCGCTGGTGTTTTGTTAGCCGTTGCACCGCTTTCTGTCTGATTACTAAACTGGCCATATTTCAGATGTTGGCTAATTACCGCGCAAAAGCATTGAAACAATTGCAATAAGTCATGGCGCTACTGTCGGTTTTTCAAGTCGCGCGAAAAAATGTAATTTGCGCTTGAAAGTTTTCGATTTTGGTTATGAACACTGAAAGCAAGGCACTTTGCTAATAAAAATGGCATGATATATTTGAAAGATGTGGAAATTTAACTGTGAAATACGAAATATCTCAAATGTAAACATGTAATTTATATCATGTGGTTCAAACTCAGAATGCCTCTTTACTTTTGTGTAGCTCACAGCGTTACAAAATCAAAGCGCAGTTTTGCTTACCAAGCGAAACAGCAACCAAAGTTCTCGCTCTCTTAAACGCAAGCAATTTTTGTAAATAAGCGTAAGTGAAATATTGCTTCTACAAGCATAAATTATCCAATGCAGGCTTCATTCAATTTATTCTCCTCTAGATATAAATAAGTTCATTCTCTCTTGTACTTTCAATCAAATTTAGCATTGCTGTTGGCAACTTCGGTGAAAATTTTAACTGCATATTCTAAAAAATATTTTATAAGCCACACTTCAGTGCTTTTAGGCGCAAAGTACATTATAGGGTTCTTAAAACATTATTCAATTAGAAGAATAGTCAAAAAAACGTTTGCCGGTCCATTTCGTGGTAATAACGCTTTAAAAGAGCTTTTTCCTGTGCTCAGACCTGAAAAATATACAGCTCGATAGAAAAGTCGGGATTTCTTTTTTGCTCGGTGGCATCTAGAGTGGATAATCACATTTATTTTTAACGATGCGAATTTTTCAGCCTGACAGTTATACTCGGTGAAACAAATTTTAGAAAAGTTTTCGAAACGAAATGCAGGACACAGCCTTCATGTTCAAATATTCATAATTTTTATGTACAGTATGAAAGCTCTATGCTTATATTTTTCATGCGGATTGGTAGAATCCCTCAAATTAGTTAGGATTCTTTGATAAAAAATATAATAAAAGTGATATGTACGTTTGTATTATTCTTCTGCAATGGTGTCCTCAGGAACCAGATCACGGCTGAGAGTGAACGGTAAGAAGTCATCCGAACTAGTGGCTTGCCATTATACAGTGCACTTACAGCACTCGGTCCAATAGGTTTGCACGCGATGCGGTTAAATATTGAGTCTGGCGTTCTTTGGTAAAGCTGTAAGGAGGAAGGCGAGCCGTGGCTTCTGCCAGACTGAGATTAAAATATCTTTGGCGAACCGAGCAAAGTTGCTGGGATTGACATTAACTGCCTTAATATGACAGTGGTAAGCTCAAACCGATTCGTCGATGAAGATCTGGATCTGGTGATCCACCTTATAGGAGTTTATGGATAACGCAAAGGACGAATATCTGCCCAAGTGTAATTCATCGTTTTTGGATCAACCCAATGATCTAAACCTAACATAATCATTCACTCTAATAACTTATTATGGCTTTGGGCCTGGAAAACCAACAGCTGACTCCCATGCGCCAAATCTTGCAAAAGACCTGTGAAAAGAGGATCAACACACACCATATCTTCGCCGATTTCAAAGCCTCTTTGTTTGAAATTGGTATTCCCGCAAAACTATTATGGTTGTGTAAGCTGACGTTCAGCTTACCAAAAGCTCCGCAGGATCGGGAAGGGCCTCTTCGAGCCGTTCGATATAAAAGGAGGTTTCAGGCAAGGCGACTCCCTATCGTACGACTTCTCCAAACTACTTCTGGAGAAAATAATTCGAGCTGCAGATCCGAATAGAGAAGGTATCAGGTACAGGTGCTGGCGTACGCCGATGATGTTGATATTATTGGCCCCAACAACCGCGCCGTTAGTCCTTTTTTTTCTGACTGGATAAGGAAGCGAAGCAAATGGGTCTGGAGTAAGTTGGATACCAAGTTGCTGTTGACAGTCATAGCTTCGTAGTCGTAGATAATTTCGTCTATCTTAGGATCAGCATTAACACTAACAACAACGTCAGTCTCGAAATCTAAAGCAGAATAACTCTTGTTAACTGGTTTTACTTCGGACTCAGTAAGCAATTGAGAAGTAAAGTCCTCTCTCGACGAAAAAAAAACCAAACTCTATGAGTCACTTATTATTCCCATTCTGCTATATGGTGCAGAGGCATGGACGATGACAACATCGAGAGAAAGGTTCTGCAGAAGCTTTACGGTATTTTGCGCATTGACAACGGTGAATAAAGCAGTCGATGAAACGATGAGCTGTACGAGGTATACGAAAGCATTGACATGGTTCAGCGAATTAAGTGACACTCAAGCTCTGAGAGTTTTCGACGCACCCGCCGGGGAAAGCTAAGGAAGAGGAAGATCTCCACTCTGTTGAAAAGACCAGGAAAAGAAGAACCTGGTTACACTTGAGATCTCCAGTTGGCGCCACATTGCGAAAAGAAGAAACGATTGGTGGTGCTGTCGTAAACTATGCTATAAGCGGTGTCTACCCAATAAAGAAGCAGAATAATTACCAAAGCCAAGGTAATCTCACAAAATCTTTATGGAACCGAACGGCTTTACATCGACTACCTAACTATTTGACTTTTCCCTTACACAATTATGTGCATTTACATATAAAAATATTGTAATACTACGCTTAAAGAATCAGGTAACAAACTCAAATTTGTTTACAAGCAATTTTTGTTCGTATCAACACATGTACTTTATGTATAAAGTATGTACAAGTGTGAGTAAAAAATAGTGTTCAAACCATTTTGTCATACATGAGCCAACTATTGAACATTGCAAAGTGTTAATTGTTGTTGTACGTACGAGCAGTAGTTCGCGACATGTCAATAGCAACATGTTGACAAACACGGCTGCACTTACATACACACATACATGCCATTGACATGGTGTTAGTACAATGATGTTGCAGCAGCTTAAACATATGTTTGTGATAATTGTCAAACGCGAAAATCGTTGTGACACATTATGAGCGCCAACAACAACAATAGCAACAATGGTAAGTAAATTTTATTTTGTGCGCAATGCAATGAAGGTATGTACATATGTGTAGATACATATGTATAGACAGGTAGGACTAGTATTAACGTCGATAGAACAACAATGGTTGCAAGAGCGATTACCAGTAGCCAGCAACAATGACATTAACAACAAATTTAACAACAATAAAAACAAAAAAAATAAATAAAAACAACAAATACATACTGCGGCATATAAAGTACATATCTGATATGTGTGTATTATGTTGTTGCAGGCTGCGAATTTTTGTGCCACAAATCGTGCCACGTACCAGGGAGGGGAGTGTGGGGGGCAAACGCCAGCACATGGCATGGGTAAATTAAATGTGTGAAAGAGTGGCGGCGTGACATATCAAGTGGACGGACATCCTTAACTGGTATGTAGTTAAATGTTTTCCTACTACCAAAAATAACAACAACTAAATTGTAAACACGTTTTAAACGGATTTCCATATAAACTTTTTGGCATTTTAAACCTCGTGTTCATTACAATGGCGAGTAAACGAGTATTTAGTTGCTTTTTTGTTTGAGGTCGCGGCGTGATGAGGTCACAAGCGGATCGAAAGCGTTTGGCACGCGCCGTCAAAATACTCGTGGCCATGGCGGCAGCAGCAACAGTAGCGACAGCAACAACAAAACTAAACTGTAACAACAGGAAATGCGTTTGTCAACTACATTTTAATACATAAAAATATACATATACATATGTGTGTGTGCGGGAGCGTGTATGTAAATTGTTGTCATTACCTCGACGACATTGCAACAAAATTCGTTTGTTTTGTTGTTCGGCGTTGGCCGTAAATGTGGTAATTGCACTAACAAATAAAAGCACCGGAAAGAACATGAAAAACGTGAGAATTTCCAAATTACCCACGCATCAGTCAAATAGCTAAGCCAAACGCACACACATACATGTGTATGTATACTATGAATGCTTATAGGCCGCTATTCGGGCATGCGGGCAGAAGGATGTACGCATTGGCAGTCAAGCAGAGAACGCAATCCATCTTCGGGGCTAGAGAAATCTATGCATTTGTGTTTTACAAACAAAAAATACAGTGTTGATAGAAATAATAGCACTATCGCGACATATTCACATTAGAAGAACTTGGAATTGATCGATCAGTTTGTGTGACCATTAAAGTGTGATCCATTTTGAGGTCCCCTACTTTTTTAAAGAAAAAACTCAGAAACTTCAAATTTTTTGGGGAATGTTTATTATTGTTCGAAAGATCATTATTTGGCATTTATTTTTTGAAGATTATCTCTTTCAAATATTGGCCGCGGCTACGTCTCCGATGGTCCATCCGTTGAATCCATTTTTCGATGACTCGTTCGAGCATTTCGACTGGTAACTGGCGAATGGTACGCGTGATATTTTGCTCCAAGGTCTGAATCGAAGCGGAATTTCCGCATAGACTTTAGACTCTACATATTCTTACAGGAAAAAGTCTAACGGTGTGATATCACACGATCTTAGTGGCCAATCGACCGGCCCAAAACGTGAAATTATCTGCTCACCGAAGTGCTCTCTCAATAAATCCATTGATTAATGCTGATAAAATAGTTGGTTATCATGGCGCGATAACAGTTGTTGTTGTTTTAACAGTTATCTAGCCTCGGAGCGGAGCGGAGTCAGAAATGTAGGGTTAGCTGGGCATGGAAATGGTTAAAATCATGCAGGGGCTCGTTGCATGATGGACATATGTTCATACGTTAGATATGTCGGGGTCGAATTTGGATAAATAGGAGTTTAACCTGCTACAGTGTCCAGAAGGAAGCTGCGCAAGGATCACTCTCGATTCTCACGACAACTCGAGCGCTTCACCTGCAATGATTGGTGATTTGACTACAAGTACCGCATTCACTGGCTCCCAATGAAGGTGTTTATTGTTCCACTGTGAATGTCAGTCAGTGCATGTCTGAAGTTAGCTGCGACTGGTCGGCGTATTGTCTTATGTTGTCGTTGCGGAAGGTCCGCTTCAAGCAGATAACTGCGGGGACGATTTCTACGAAAACAGCCCAGTAGAAACTGGTTGGAGAAGAGTTCTAACTGGGATCATGCAGGTCGCACTGTGCAGATGATTGCTAGGAGACATCAAAAGGCATCTCGTAATAGTCCGTAGTGCAGTGTTTTGACAGAACTGTAGCTTTCTCGTCTGCGTTACACTGACGCTCTCTCCAGGGCTGAAGAGGTTGTTCATATCCGAAATCGGTGTTTACATAAAATGAGCAGCTTCTTGCAAAGAAAAGGGGTGTGCAAATTTTCAGAACTCTTTTCATATACGTCTTGGCAGCCACAGTAACTGTTATATGGTATCCACAGTCTGTTGGCATGTCTGCCAATGACACAGTGACCTGTTAGCACTCCTACTAACATTTTCATTAATACTATGTTTGTCCGCTTGTTGAACAAGTTCGGGATTGTTTCCACCAAAACTCAGCTATATCTTGTCCTGGAACCCATAGAGGGATTGTGGTTAAGTAGGATATTAGATCCTCTAATTGAAGAAGAGTTTATTTCATGACACCCTAAGAGAGGATGGGGTCATGTGTAGAAGTTCACGCAAGTGAGGAAAGTTCTCTGATCGCCATTCACTTGGGAGTGGCCAGAAACGATTCTTTTACATATGGCTCAAGCAGCTTCCGGTCTTTGGCCAAGTAGCCTCTGGGTAGCCTAAGAACATCCGTTTTAAGGCGAGCTAAAGTGAGAAGGTGAAACATCCCCTACATAGGGTTGTGCGCTAGGTTTGGGACCCGCCAGGTAAAGAAACACCCAATGAAAACATCGGCTATAATAGCGTAAGCGGTGTCTACGCCAATTAAGAAGAAGAAGAAGAGACTTAAGTGATTAAATACCATATATTTCTAGTTGTATGCACCCTCTTTGTTATAAAAGGAAGACCTTCTTTAATTGCTGGGATCTAGGCTTGGAAGGACTAGGCAGTGATCGGCTAGTCGGAAGGCCAGTCATGGTAATTAAAAAGACACTATCTCCCACTCAAATACCCAGTTTAAACCCCGTCCGTATAGAAACTTCTCCCTACGTCTTTGTCCACCTCACCCCTATTCGACTCCATTCTGGAGGGGAAGGCAATATTAGTTACGGAATTTAAGTTGCTTTCTAAAAGATTGCGAAATTTTGAGTATAAACGGTAACTTAATAAGGAGGGTTACTTCAGTCTGAAAGCAGACTTCGCTGCCAGGTGAAATCAATAAGCAATAGTAAGAATTTTCAGGCAGGCATAGTGAGTAAATATTTATCGATATCAATTTCCATCGACTGATTACAATTTTTTGGAAAAACACTTGGACTTCGTCGCTCGTTCTACAAATTGATCGAACATTTTTTGCTCTAATATTTTCAATAAAGCTTTTGTTCTTGTTATGGAAAAATTGTATTTCATATTTTCAGCTGTGTTTCTTAAATTGTGTTCGAAGTCATAGATAATCAGAATATCTTTTCAACAGGTGCTACTTCGGACTGAGAAGGCAATTGAGAAGTAAAGAACTCTATCGACGACATGAATAAGAAGAATTCGATATTGTTCCTTTATATTTCAATCAGTTATGTAGTTTTCAGCAGTTGGTAAGGTTAGGTTAGTCTGCTGGGCCCGTGAGTCACGCATAGAAAAGATTTGGCCCTTAGCGATGTTTTGCGGCCTCACTATCAATACCTTTTCGAGTGTCTCATAACGTGGGGTCCTCAAATGCTTAAAGGGTACCCAACAAATCATTCCGCCAAACTTTGACTTTCCTTGCCATACTCTTGTCTAGACCGTCGTTAAAAATTTCATGGGATTATCAATGTCGGTCACGTTATTAGATGAAAAGCGGTTCACCACTCTTGACAAACTCATTCACTACCTCATTGCCATCGATGCCTTTGTGGTCTGGCAGGCAGTAGAAATGAAGTTGCTTATGCCTGGAGACACTCTCCACTGCTGCCCTGCTTTCCAAGACACTTGTGGCCGATACGCGAAACGGGGTTACTGTCTTGATTGCAGAGGATGTTAACTGTATACTAGGACAAGGATACAGATATTTAGTTTGTGATCCAAGGGAAGTCCAAATATTTTTCAGTTCTAGTAGTATATTGTCGCAATTTTCTTTTTTCATCCGTACTGTATGTGCATACATATGTATACAAGAATACCAAGACATAATTACACGCACATTTATTCATTCAACTGGAAAAATGCATAAATGTTCGAAACTGCCAAAGTGATACGCAAATAGCGGCATCAATGACAATAGCACAAGTCCAAGCAACAAAAAAAGTGTAATAAAAGGAGCAAGAATTAGACTACAAAACTCTGCAGATTGGATTTTGAGTTATTAAAGTGCATGTTTATGTATGTTTGGCGGCACACTTAAGTAGCTGCTGCTCCTCTTGACGGCCATCGCTTCGTGTTTGTGCGCTTGTATTGTTGTTGTTGTAGGTAGGCAGTTCATTCGCCGTTTGACATGCAGTTGACAACTTGACGATTCTGTGATGTATAAATCGCTTCATGTTGTTGCTGTTGCATATAATGTCACATATTTTCCAGCCAAGCTGCAGCATAAATCATAAAAGTTACGTGCCTGCATACAGCGGCGAGTGTGGCGGCTGTTGCTGCTGCCAATCCAATTTCAAATCACAATCAGTTGTTGACTTCCTTCAAAAAGGCGAGAAGCGGCTAACTCCAAATTACTTGTCGCGTAGGTAACATGAATAAATCGTCAGCTCGAGTGCCAGCAGTTGGCGTACGGACACACAGCCACACACACACATACATGCATGTGTAAATATATTTTATTTTTCTGATTTTTGTTGCTTTGATTGACAGCTCTGAGTGCTTTGACAATGGTTTGACAATTCACACAGCACTTTGCAGCCATGCAACACCATTCAAAGCGATATGCATATGCATGTAAACATATCAATATACATATGTATGAGTGTATGCATGTATGTACATATGTACATACATATGTATGTGCGTACATGTAAAGTGATCTGTGAGCGCGCGTTAATCACTATGAAACGATTTTCTCGTAACGCTTGACAAATTTTTTCGACATGTTGCACGCATTCATCATACATACAGACATGCTACAAGCGCTATCTATGTAAATGTGTCTATTAGGCAGAGTTAAAAAGTTGTCATCTAACATGCAAATGCGTTTACAAGCTACAAACAATGACACTGATGGCCAAAAGTAGCTATTAGTTTTACAGCAATAACAACTAGTGCAGATTAGAAGTGGCAAGAACGCGCGTTTCACATGTCATCAAACAAATTTAGTAACACATTTTCAATTATGCCGCTTGTTTTGTACCAAAAAAGTATTTTGTTTGTTCAAAACAACCAGAGACACTGAGATAGACATACACATATGTACATATATCAATAAATTCAAGAAAATATAATTATTTGCGATTACACATTACATTACACACAATTACGCTTGATGTGGTCTGACATTGCCTGCAAAGGCATGATCGTACTGTAAGGCAAGAAAAAACGTTAACTTCGGCTAAAAAGAAAAAATATAGTTGAAGCAAAAACTAGGCTTGATTATGAGTTCCGGACACTGCCCCAAGAAAATAAACCATCAAAGTTTTATATGTTAAGCTTTAGATGTGGGACCGAAGACGGTGAACGCAGTGGACGCCCAAACAAGATTGTTGCCGATGAAAACATCAAAAAATAATTTTGGATGTCCGTAAAGTGCAGTTGTTCGAGTTAGCAGGCACTCTAAAGATCTCCTAAACGTGTATGTACATCTTTTCATTTACGAATATTTGAGTATGACCAAGCTCTGTGCAAAGTGGATGCGCGCGAGCTCACTTTTGGCCAAAAATAACGACGAATTAATGACTCGGATCAGTGTTTGGAGACGTTTAAGCGTAATAATCCCGAGTTTTTGAGTCGATATGTGGGAAGGGATGAAATATGGTTTCATCATTTTAGTCCTAATTTCAATCGACAACACACGATGAACCCGCTCCAAAGGGTGGAAAAACACAACAGTCGGCCGGCAAAGTTATGGCAGATTTATGGATTTATGCGAATGGAATAATTTTTATTGACTACCGTGAAAAATTAAGAATCATCAACGGCGATTATTACATAGCGTTACTGGAAAGAAATGGATGATAAATGGCCACATTTGTCACAAATCAGTGAAAACGATGGCAAACATACAAGAATCGGATTTCGAATTGCCTCCGCATCCACCCTATTCTTCTGATCTGACCCTCAGCGACTATTTCTTGTTCTCGGATCTGAGTAAAATATACCTGGGATGAAATTATCGGCGAATGAAGATATAAATCGTACTACAAAAATAGTAACGAAAGGGTCGCTATAAGCAGTGCATCACCCTTGAAGGAAACTATATTGAATAAAAATAAATTGTATTTTACTATGGTAGGCTGGGAATTTTCCAATTGACCTTTCATATATACAAACGGACACGCGGGCAGAGAGACGGACCTGCCTAATTCGACTTTGTCCATCATGCTGATTATTAATGTATAACATATATTTTATAGGATCTCTGATGTTTCCTTTTGGTTATTTCAACGTTTAAGTTTACGGAAATTATGAATACCCTTTAATTTTTTACTGCAGGGCAATTTTTCTTAGTAGTCGGTGATCGGTTAAATGGCCATTTCCACTTGCAAGTCAGAAATGTGAATTCGTAAATTTTATTAAAACGGCATTTTATTTTATAGATAACTAAAAATAATAATAATTAATGGAATTTAAATTGCCGCTAAATTTTTGGATTCTCTTGATTTTGAAATATTTTGGATTCCCTTGATTCCGTAACCGATATCCTGGAGAACCTGTGCGAAAATGTGTTTAGCAGTGCGTGAGATTTTTCTGCTTAAAATTACCCCAAGCCAAAAACCGCATAAAAAGATGCTATACAAAAGATGAATATTGTTAATGGTTCAAGGCCTAAATAAAGTTTAGACTTTTTATGCAAAAAATATCAATCACAAGTGGATATAACTAGATCGTACAGATTTAATGGGTTAAAAAAGTTAGTGAAGATTGTTAAATGGGATAATATTAAAATGTAAAGTTCACTATATCGACTATAAGTTTCAGTAGGTGATGACATGATGATGATACAACTCTGAAAACTTTTAGGACAGAGTGTTGGTCCCCGAGACGGAAGAAGGATGTGATTCTTGTACAGCTAAAGCATTCCTTCTCTTTTGCGACACCAAAACACATTTCTTGAGCTTGTCATACATTCTTTAAAGCGGCTATTATCGAATCCAGTTAATTCGCGCGGTTCATAGAAGGTATGACGCCTGAGAAGTTTTAGGCCAAACAACTTTGACAATTAGCTCTCGTCAGGATTTGTTAACCTCATCGTCATATATTCTTTTACATGGTGTGGTTAGAACTATTTTATCAGCGGCTAGATACACCTTAAGCAAGTTGATGATCTTTGCGTCCCCCAAAAACTTCTGGTTATTTATTACGTTCATCTGAGTCAGAATACAAGAGATCAAGGGAGCTCCGACTTGTTAGCAGTCTTTTGAAATTGGGGCGAGAGTGTCTTTTCTTTTAAGTTCATTGACTTTATAGTTTCTAGCGATTCCGGTAACCTTCTCCAATAAATTTTAATTTTTTAATCATTTCATTATTGCTAACGATGTTAACCACTCTCTAACTAGTTCTCAGCGCAGTCAGCGTGATCAGGGTCAATATTTCCGCTCTGCTATCGAAGTGATCGCACACCTATAGCTACCTGCAATTGCTCTGCTTGAAGGACACGGCAGTGGACTAGAACTCTTAAACTGATGAAGAGGTTTCGACAAAATATTTTTTCCAATAGGTAGTATTAAATTTTTAAAAGAAAATTGTATTTATGGTGTCTAAATCAGCTCGATTCATCACTAAGGAGTTACATATGTATAAGAATACCCCGCTAACAATGTGAGTACATACCATACATACAAATGTTATAAATTTGGGAATATAGCTCAACGTTTGAGACTTATTGTCAGCGAATATAAGTCCACATGCGTTTCGGTAGCGCCACACGACGGTAGTGAGTACGGAGTCTCTAAATTTTGGTTTCGGTCAAACAATTTCATATTTCATAGCAAAATTAAGAAAAGGCAATGCCATAAAGAATTTCGTTTTCTAAATAAAAACTTGTGATTTGAAGTTGTGAGGGACCACATGATCGGTGAATAAATACCATATTAGTGAAACCGGCAACTAACGGTACATTTGAAGCGTTTGTAGCAGCGCAAACACACTTCAACAGTCACTTTTGCACTGCACATAAAGATCAATAAAACAGCGTTGGCAACACGTCCCAACCGACTAAGTAAGCGTAAGTAGCAACAATAACATGCAACACAACATACAACATACAACACGTACAACATGTTAAACAACCGAAAAACACAAATTAACGACTGTGGAAGAGCATTAGCATGTGACGGTGTAACGGTGGGCCGAGGTGGAGCGTTGGCCAAAAGTGTGGGGTAAGGCAACTAATGACATGCATGTGTGTGTGTGTGTGTGTTTGCTAGTGACAATGGACTTTATTGCTGTTATAGTGCAAAAATAAAACATTATATGTTTGTTGTAATTGTTGTTTATTAGTCATTTCATTTGTACTATTACAACAGAGGAGCGAACAAGTGATTAGAGCGAAATTTGAAGACGCCACAGACGAAATAAAAGAAAACTGAAATAGTTATATTTAAACTAGATAATTTTGACCTACCAGGAGCAGGTAGAGAAGGACATGGATACACTTGGGGAAAGGGAAGAACGACTGGCGCGCTATTGTAAACTCGGCTATAACCGCGTCATCGGTGTCTACGCCAATAAATAACAAGAATTCAATCGATTATTCGGGGCATTTGGGATATATTGGCCAATATTAGATACTTTCTGACGTGGAGTACTGTTTTTGTTAACTGGCGTTTCGAGGAGGAGAAGGGCCTAAGGAAGAGTTCGTAGATGGGCGTAAACGGACCACCGCCGCGCCATACAAAAATGAGATATGGAACTATAATTTGGCACAGGGGATCGCAGTAGCAAGGTATACCTGTGGGCAAAAAGCTTTGAAAAAGTGGGCACAGTCCTGCCGACAGTGTGAAAATGGTTGAAATCGGATGATATTCCTATGTAACAGTGTGAAAATGAAATCAAATCGGACTACAAACTCGCCTACTGTCCATATGACATCATTTTTAATTCCAATTGACTTTCAATTTCCAGTGTACAAATCAAGAAGTAATCAATATAACGGAATAAAACTTTGCACGAATAATGACTGATGATCAAAAGATGTCCAAATGGAACCAAAACTGTTCAAATCAATGGGTCCCTAATGTGAGGACCCCAGACCCTATAGTTGACTTTTTACCGAAAATATCGGTCAATGAGTGAGATATATGTATAATTGCAATTTTGACAGAGTCCTTTGCTGTTAGTAGTATCTCGGTGTATCAAAAATGGTTGGAATCGGAACAACACTTTCCTTAGCCGTCATAATATAAAGATTTTCGAACTTCCAGGTAATTTTGTATATTGGTCAATATTTCAGTTATCTCAATATAATTGAGAGATCGTGTTTTTCTTATAACGGTGCATATGTATTTGTGCTTAGAATGAATAAAATCTCTCGCCCTAGACCCCATATAGCTAACAAATCTTATGTACCTGTGGTACTCTCCTTGCAATAAGCCTTGCAATTTGCAAGACTATGAAATGTTCGGTTATACCCGCCTTAGCCCGTCCTTACTTGTCTTATTTTTTGTCAAGCGTCATTAAAAAAAATTAAAGTACAATAAAGAATATGTTTGGGTGTATAAAAATTTGTATAATTATTGAAAATTCCAATTTGGTCGAAATGTTTTGAATATTTAAAGTGACTCATTGGTTGGTTCTAGCAGCCTGTGTCTAAATATGCATTATTGCATGCCTTGAGTTTAATAGAGAAATGAGCAAGAATTCATAGATACATATGTACATATGTATACTCTCTTGAACACATTTACGAACATAATTGCATATAAACAAATTCTACGAGTCGCGTGGTCTTCACCTGCAAGGGAAAGCTGTGTACATACATATAGATGAAGACGCGACGAAAATGTTGTACTTGTTGTAAATTAAAGAACAGAACATTTTTATCGTCTGCTAATAAAATTAATGGATTTATTCAATTCAAATTCACTGCTATGTTGCTGACAAGGCGCTGAATACCAACAGCCAGCCGATTGCCCCAAACATGCTGCCACATTGCCGGTGTTGGCAATGCATTGCTGGCCTGGTGGTTCTATGCGGGCAACTTGACATTAAACTGACAGTTTACACGCTCCAGAGAACAAGTAGATGCAGCAGTCGCCGCAGCAAACGTTTAAGCTGTGGAAATGTAGCAGTGGAGCTTAAAAATAAACAGCAACCAAATAAGAGATTGCGCTTAAGTACATGTGTGAGTGTATGTAAATATGCTCGTTTGCAGACTAAAATATGTTAAACAACTGTTATGCAGCGATAAAAAATTGGCGAAAACGCATCTACTTATGTAAAAGCGCGTGTTGCGGCAAGTGAAAAATCGAAGCGACGTTGTAATTAGTCTAGCCGCTTGGGTGGGCCTGCTGCGGCATGCTAATCTGTCTTGCTTTACATGATAAAACGATAATTGTGCTGATATGCTAAAGAGTAGCTAAGCAGGTTTCTCGAATGAATGCCAATTTAACGGTAAATCTTCACACTGTGGTGTGTTATAAATAACATGTAAGCTGCAATGCTTTAAATCTTGATAAACGGTAAATATTGTTGGGGCTATAAATATTTTTTGAGATTTTTTTTTCATAATTCCTCCAACTACTTGAATATTAAACATTTCTTTCCTTGAATTCAAATTTTTTAACTTAAACAATTTATGACATTTCACTTGTTCTTTACCTTAACACACTGGTCCATAATAATTGTAAGCAAATTAGACCTTCCGGCCTATTATTGACAACATTTCACAAATAAATTTCAAACATTGCACTAATTAATCAACATGCTATGACAATGGCATGGCAAATCTTCAATGCTAATGGCAGACGCCTATGCTTTTGATATACATACATATGTATTTACATATGTATGCCGAATGTAATTTTTGCATGCAAGACTGCGAAAAAAATTAATAAATAAGAAAAACATGAACTATAGCTGCACCGAAGCTGTAATACCCTTCACAGGTGCATTTCTTATATATTGAAGGGTATAAAAGGATCTTTAGTTCTTCGTTAATCAGCTTGTATGGGAGCTACATACATATATATTGTAGAATGTCGATCTAAATACGTTCGGAGATTGTAGCCTCACCTTAGATAATAATCTGTCAAATTTCCAGGGGTTATCTTGATAATAAAACCAGGTTTTTCATACAAGAACTTGATTTCGATCGGTAGTTTGTATGGCAGCTATATTCTATAGCGGTCTAATATCGGTGGTTCCGACAAATGAGCAGCTTCTTGGGGGAAAAATTACGTGTACAAAATTTCAGATCGATATCTCACAAACTGTGGTACTAGTTCGCTTATATACAAACAGACAAACGGTCCGACTTGGCTAAATCGACTTCATTTAGCTTCGACGTTATCCTTGGGCATTAGAAACTTCGTTGGAAACTTTATATTGGGTATATCAGGGCATAAAAATTGTATAATATACAAATTCAGGTTAACTTTTTTACTTAGCCGCGCAAGATGCCGCTTTCTGGGCTATAAAATCGCGTTGCCATTTCCACCGTTCGGTGGTGGTACCACAGCCGTTTCATGATGCTCATGTTGGTTGCTTTGTAACGTGTTTGTTTTGCTACACTTTCTTGCTTGTTTTTGTTTTGATTGCAACACTTCCCACAGGCATTTTGCAGTCGGCTGGTTTACATTCCCCATGACCAGCAGAAAACTCTTGCGTAGAAATAAAAATTCTTGTAGTTAGTGTAGCGAACAAAATGCAGAAATTAATTGTTTTTTGTTTTGTAAAAACCCAGTATATGTAGGTATTTAGGCAACAAGCAGTTATGGTGTGCTGTTGAATGGTCGGGTTGAGTGATCTCCCACACATTTTATATTGGTCATGCAGCTAACGGAGTGCATTCTAGTATTTATTAGCGCATACAGGTACAGTGGGTCGATTTATTAACCAAAGAGTGTTGCACTTAAGATATTTATATTGAAATTTTAAACGTTTAATTTTATTATTTTAAAAAGTGAAATTAATGAAACATTATTTTTGTTAATTAATTTGAAATATGGTATAACTTAGTTTACTTTTTTATAGCGTCTAAGACTTTGAAAATTTATATATAATCAATATTTCGTGCCACCCTGTGTTGTATATTTTTTTATTGTGTGCCATTGGAGCGTGAATTCAACACAATTAAATTCAATTATTTTTTATATTTTTAAATTGTAATAGTTTACTTTGATACTTGTTATCCAATTTGATATTCATGCTTTTGTTGATAATTAACAAAATATTTGTTTGTGTTATCGAAAATACAAATTACAATAGTCAACGGGTTTTATTTTATACTAACTCTAAAAATTAATTATTGCAGATAAATGCTTACGTTCATTGGCTAAGGTTATTTACTAAATTTGATTATTGAGATCTTAAAATGATTCATATTTCTAAACAAATTATCTTAAATCACAATTTGTCGGAAGTATGTTAAAATTTTTGACCACTGTGCAACATGCATAAACTGTCTGTGCTAGCTACACTGCATGTATGAGCACCAACTACTAACCACGGCTACAACCGTTTTAGCCGGAAGGTGCCATTGGACATTTGTCCACACAATTAAACAAACCACAACTTTAAAAGAAAGCTAAATGCAGCATTTTCCATTTAGCTTTTTATAATTATTGCACGTCTGTTGAACTAGAGTTTCTTTTCTTTTAGGAACAACATGCTGGTGGCATTAACTCGTAAAGTATTCACAAACCCAAATGTGGGTATAACCCTCAGGGACTGGTAATACAAACTATATAAGTAGTTGTGGTTACATATGTATATGTGGATATGTATAACAATTAGAATTATTTATTTTGGAAACTGGCAAAGAGTACAGTTAAGATAATTTTAAACAAATTACTTTCGAATGACATGATTTTGCACTTTAAAATACAGCAAAACTAACTAAATTTAAATATAAACTGCACACTAAAATTTTAACAAATATACATATGTAATTTGCTAATAAATACAAATTGCTGTGCTTAATTTTTTTAAAATAATTTTCCACAAAATTTTGTTCAATTACTTTTATAATTGCTTAGATCGATGTCTTCATCGGAGCTATCACAAAGTTCGTTTTCTTCAAGGTTCTTTTTTATTGAGTCTGCTGGTTGCATTTGGTCTTGGCAATGTACAATATGATGGTCACTTCTTCTTTTATATCTTTTGCTTCGCAAAATTTGGAAAATGTCACACTTTTAAGACACGTTTTCATATGAATAATCATTGGAAATTTAAAAATAATAAAATATTTTTCTGTAAAATATTTAAGATATTAGCTGGCTAGCAGAACTTACCTCGTCTTTTTCTTCAGCTTTCTTTTTTGCAGACGGTGAAACCACCGCTGCTTTAGCTTCTTCTTCTGACACTAACCGATTAAATTTACGAGTAGCCTCTTTGACGCTCACATTGCTGCCGGGTGGATCAATATCAGAATCAATGGTGTCCTTACTGGACTTGCTGCTAAGTGAAGTTGCCGAGCCTTCAGATGAAAACGAAAATCGTGGTATATTTTCCTTATTTTCTTTGTGGCTTTCTTTGGAAATAGCTTTCAAACGCTTTTCAACTTCCAATTCATGATTTTCTTCAGGATTTTTCTTTGTGAGCGCTTCCTTTTCAGACTCTGCCAAGGCTGTTTGAGCTGTCTTATTTGTTTCAATAGTAGCCACTTCAACGATTTGATCTAAACAACCACAATTATTATCGGTTGCCGCAACTTCAGGTGGTGGCACGTATGGTGGAGGCTGTCGCATAGGCGATAAAATAGCACTTTCCGATATAACTGACATACCTCCTGGACTACTGGGCACTGTTTCGGCTCCTGCTGCAGCGACTGCACGCTGAACAACATCATTACTTGGCAGTTCGTGAATGTACTTTTTACGTAATATTAAATACTTTTGATTATTTTCATTTCTTATTGTTGACAAAATATTGACGTAAACTTTAAACAATTTGCGCGCTTCATCTGCAACGGAAGAAGGGAAAAGACAAAATGTGTGAAATTAGCGTCTTTCTGATGCACAAACGGTCAGAATGCGAGCAACAAGTGAGATTGATGCTGGTATTTAATGTTTGGGTTAAAAGTGATTTTTGGTGCTGTTTGCAAACACCAGCGGAAGCTGAATATTGTGCACATTCGTTAATGACTCACTTTGGGTTTCGGGTTTGGTGAGAAAGTGCTTAAAATGCTTAACCAACGCATGATTTGTCACCTTGGAATCATTACTGAGCATGTAGTTTCTTATTTCGGCAATCGATAACTCAGTTGGTGCTGTAGCCATTATTTATAACTTTTTATTTATACACACACTTAACCAACACAATTTTTAAAGTAAATATACACAAAATACAATTATTTCTAAATATTTTTCACGCAATCAAACAATCACGCAAAACAAAGCAAAGAAAAACAAAACTGAACAACTGACAGCACGAACGTCAAACATACCAAAACAGAGAGCGCAAATCAGCGTGGAATGAAAGAATAAGCGAAAAACAAACAAGCAACACAGCGGAAAGTTTCAATTTTCGCCGTCAACGAACGAAAATGACGTTTGGTTGCTCGCAAGCAAGCGAGATATGCGCAAACCAGCGAGTGGATTGTGTTTTGCAAGTTAAATTAAGAAATTTTAAATAAATTGAATTTAAGTGTGAAAGTGAAAAAATTATATGTTTGATTTCTGCATTTGTTATGAATGTATTTTACAAAAATTAAAATGATAATTTTGTAAAATTAAGTATTAATTTTTTTTTTGATTTTCTGCTTGTGTACAGTAAAGATAAAAATTATTGTATGTATGTTCTATATAATATTGCAAGAAAGCCAAAAAAAATAATATAATATTGTATATACATATATATATATTTATGCAAAATATATATTTGATTTATCAATAAAGATTATATTGTTACAAAAGTAGTATTAAGTTTGATATTTGTATTGCTATATGCATCCCTTATTATAAGCATTTGGCGCGCGACAGTTGTCTGGTTGTCTACTTAAACAATAGCTGCATTTGGCGCCGTATAGCATTATGTTCTTATAATTGCCAGACGCAATATTCTAGAAGGACACTTCGGCATCAGCGAGGAGTGCGTGGCTATATAAGCCGTGGCAGCGCCAACGTGATCATCCAGTTCTAAGAGTAAACTGCTATAGTGTAGACAAATTGCATAATAAAGAGATTTTGTTAAATTGAATTTAACGGTTTTTGGTCTTATTTGTCAAACCAGAGATACGAACTTAGTAAAGTAAACTAGCAAGCAGTTCGCAACAATATGTTATCTTTAAGTTTTTGCCAGTTTTTTAGGTGGGTTATGGTAGGCTTTGAAATATGGTAACTGTCATATTGGCCAGACACGAAGCTGGAACCATCGCTCAACTACTAATTTTGCAAGTTTGCATCACTGAGACCTTTTTATATTCTCGAAACTGAAAAATCTGTTTTGGAGAACGCACAATTAGTTCATTAATCTATTACATAAAAACCGTCAGACAAAAAAGCTACCAAAGACAAAAAAATTGTATCTATTCGGTTTGTACGTGCAGTATAAAACAAGGTTAATTTTGACATTTGGCATTTATTAGACTGACAACCGACAATATTTACAATTTCTTATCAGACACGAGCAATTTTCCTTATTAGATATGTAACTTATGGATGAGCTAAACACTTTATGAAATATTTTCCAAATATGTTGTTGTTGTTGTTAGTAAGAATAGAATGGATTGTCGTCGACGTTATCTAACGGAAAGCCCAGTAAACGTGCCGTTTCGACGAGGTCGGGAGAGGGGTGTTAGATGAGTGGGGTTAGTAGGGCATACAAAAATGTGGTCAGTGTCATGTGGAGACGCATTGCATGCAGGACATACTTATGTTTGATATGTCACGGTCTATTCTGAATAAGAAGGAGTTTAATCTGCTACAGTATACAGAACGAAGCTGCGCAAGGGTCACTATCATTTCTCGCGGCAGCTCGAGCTCTTCGTCTGCAATGGGTGGTGGTTTGACTCCTAATATGCCATTCACTGAGAGGGAGTCAGTGAATGTGTTCATAGCTCCACTGTGAATGGCGGTCAGTGCTTGTCGGAAGTTAGTTGCGTCCGAATTTGGTCGACTTATTGTCTAATTTCAATTCCCACGACAGCCGGTTCTGCGTACAGGAATTGACCGGGATTTCATCCGGCCAAGGGTTGTTATTTCAGCGGTCTTAACCCATTTCGATTGGTGAGTTTTCCGAATTGGTGGATACATTCTGTTAATTATCAGTATTTATTTTAAAGTATGGTTATATATACATACAGTGACTCACACGTCTAACCGGACGCGTGCATTGCCAATGATGGCACCCTCCAATCATATAGTGAACATTTTAAAAATGATACATATGATACATCAAATTAAAGGAAAAATCTTCTATTTTATTTTTAGAAACTTAAAAATAGTAATAAATTTATTCACTGCGTAAAATTTAGAGAAATAGCTCGCAACATATAAAATTTGTTCCACACAACTAACCGGAAAATTACAAGAAGTAACCTTCTACAAGTAACGATACTTCTGATAGTTGTGGAATTCCACTGGAATAAACACTGAATATTATTTTCAGCATATTAGTAGTTACCGGTAAGTCTGTGAGTAAGCCACACAACAATATGACACCCCCACGTGCTCATTCTTGTATCGAAATTCTGAAGCTAATTATTCAGTTATGGGAAGAAAGAAAAACCATTAAAGATATTTCGGAGATTGTGAAAAGAATTAATTCAACTGTCTTCGATATTATAAAAAAGTTTGAGAAGGAAAATAGGATCAATAATATTAGTAGAGCTGGTCAAGGAAAGAAGCTAGCACAAGCCGAAGAAAAGTTTACACTGAAAATTGTTGAAAAAAATTCATTTTCCTCGGCGGAAAATGTAAGAAACATATTGGAAACTGAAAAAGGGAAGAAGGTTTCAGCTGAAACAATTCGCCGCACACTTAGAAGCTTCGATTTACATGGTACAGCAGTTGTAAAAAAGCCGTACATACATGAAAAAAATAGAATGAATAGGCTAGAATTTGCGAAATTGTATTTAAAAAGGCTTGATGAGTTTTGACAAAGGGCAAATGGCATAATTTTGATTTAGTAATCATAAAACCGTATTATTACTTCCTTTTCAAGGTTCTTTTCATACACGAAAGCAAGTTTAAGTTGCAGGGATCTGATGGCTGAAGTTTTGTATGGCGGCGTCCCAACGAAGCTTACTTGCCAAAACATACTAGGGCAACACTTAAGCACGGTGGTGGGCCAGTAATGGTTTTAGGATGCATATCGGCTAAAGGAAGGGGCATCCTGCATTTTGTGCAAGGTATTATGTATGGTTTCCAATATGTCGACATTTTAAAGGAAATTTTAAAGCAGTCATGTGTCACATTGGGAATTAAAGACAATTTTACCAAGACAACGATCCGAAGCACACAATCGGAGATTGCTCGTATTTGGTTAATATACAATTGCCCTCATGTACTGGGGACACCTGCCCAATCCCCAGATCTGAACGTTATTGAGCACGTATGACAAGAAGTCAGTCGAAAAGTGTGTACTAAAGACAGTATTCCAATGTTGCTGGGCTCAAAAGGTCTATTTTGGAGGCTTGGAACACAATACCACCAGAATTTTGTCAAAAACTTGTCGCCTCTATACCAAGGCGACTAGAAGCAGTTTTATCTGCAAAAGGATATGCTACGAAATATAAGTAATCATTAGCTTTTTAAAAAATCCGGTTAGTTGTGTGGAACGAATTTTATATGTTGCGAGCTATTTCTCTAAATTTTACGCAGTGAATAAATTTATTACTATTTTTAAGTTTCTTAAAATAAAATAGAAGATTTTTCCTTTAATTTGATGTATCATATGTATCATTTTTAAGATGTTCACTATATAATTGGAGGGTTCCATCATTGGCAATGCGCGCGTCCGGTTAGACGTGTGAGTCACTGTACATACATATATGTATATAGAGGAATTTTAATATCTAAAAAATTAGTATGTTATAATCCCATATATGTATTTGCTCTAATATAAAAGCCCTTGAAGTAGTAGGTATGAATTTGTTGCTCTCTGTTCCAAATTAAATTAGCAATGTTGATTTGACAATCAGTACTGGGGCACGTGCGCCCTAACAAGCACTACATACAAGTATATACATATATGTATGTATGTATATGTACATGGGTGTCTCCCCTACGACCCAAAAAACCGCGAAGTAAATACAAAAAAACGCAAAGCGCATTTTTGAAATTTTTTGAAAAATATGAAACATGTGCGAACAAGCGAAGGACCGTACTCCGATTGTACGCGAATGGCGCATCAAAAAATTGGGTGGTAAATGGATTTAGGCATGCGCCAGTGGTACATTCATAAAACTGGATCCCCCTGGTGTTACACAGCAGCGGTAATTAATAATTTCCTGCAATACGAATACCCCCCGCATCCGCACCCGATGTCTCAGGAGCATTTGGAATTTCATTAACTCAAGCGATGCGACAGCAGTCAGCTGTAGGCAGAGGTGAAGTTACAGTTAAACAGCGCTATAGTTGCAATTACAATTGCAAGGCATCGCCATGCCACACACAACGCCTGAGGCAGCCCCAAATTAATACATTAAAATTAGATTTATACGCGACGAGGCGAATGAAGAAAGTGAGCCAGTGAATGCAAATTAATTTGACGGTGTAAGGAATGCAAGCTCCTTCGCCGTGGAATCGCTGGATAAACAGTTGAGCGGTGGAGTGCTGCTGGTATTCACCTAAGGAATTCATCAACTTGGTGATGTGTTGCAGTTTTGTTGCTTTGGTTTGCCGCTGATCTGTTGGTTGGGAAGGCGGATGCGCTCCATTTGACATGTTGTCAGGCGACAAGTGCGAATGCGGAACATATTCCCTCGCATTATTGCAGCATTTAGTGCAGTAAAGTTGTTTGTGTATAGAAAATAAACAAAACTTGTGGAAATCGTTTTAAGGAGATCGCAGATACTTTCTCTCCTGTGTGGTACTACTATTAAGGAACTTATTATCAATTATTATTTTCAAGAAAAAATCAGGCGATTCTATTGCTAAGCAATATGGTACAAATTTCTTGAACCCTACTTTTTAAACTTCCATTAAAGAAAGCGAAAGGTAATTTTAAAATCATCGAACTGTTCTCAAGAACTCACGAAGATTAGTGAAAGAGACAAGCGACTTATCAAGAATACATTCTATTCATTCGGGTTACAGCTAGATAGAAATAAATGAGGTTTGCACCGAGACCTATGGTTTATTGTTGCCTCTCCTAAGTCAGAACCACTTAGTGAGCCCCAGCACATTGGGGTAATTTTGTATTCTATCATTCTTCATCATATCCATATATCATCCTGATGCTTCCAAAAATTTAATGTCAAAAGAATCAGCCAAAGTTAATAGCATAAAATGGAAACTATTAAGTAGGCCAGACTTTACCGCAGTATAGAGTGTAAACTGAAACCACTTATCTTGGTTGGTATGGCCTAAATGACTATGACTTCAGACTTTTAAAAATAGAATCCTTACAAAATAATTTTGCGCTTCTTTTTTGTATTATAAAAATACATCTAGTGAAGTGATTATAACTTTGACTCAAAGGATAAACCGGTACGACGTTTGTCTGGTTAAAACACTTCTCCATTTGGAGCTTCTGTGAATTCTGCGCAATCCGAAATGGAAGTACAGTTGAATGAGTGAACTTCTCCGGCGAAGGTTGTCGTATCGACCTGGAAGGGTATGTCTAGCGTCTTCAAGTTGTGAACTAGATCCCCTACTTTGAAAGAAAAAATGGTTACAAGTGTCGCCATAGTGGCGAAAAAATTGGTCTGACTGGGCTATGAACTGCAGCCAACGTACTGTATGGTACAATCCAGATTTCGCTCTGTACGACTTTTAAAACTTGAAAAAAGTCCCTCGCGGAGCAGATTTCAAATCGGATAGGGAGAACACGCGGCCATGGCAGGTTTTCGAGTTTTTAAGGATGCTATGTAGAAAAATAAATAGTAATTATGCTTTGAATAGGTTATACAATACACAGACATAGTCAATTTGGCTATGTCTGCCAGATCTTGTATGTACTTGTATATAAGTACGTGAACTAGTCTCTAAATTTCTGAGATATCGATCTGGAACCGACGATGCCGAATAACTATAACATATAGCTCTCGTACAAACTGAACGGTAACTACATATCTTCATGATGTTTGTCATAGATAACACGGTACACCAGTACAATCTTAAAACAAATTGCTCAGATCGGAACACTATGATCGGCATCTATGTGCCGTCATTATTCCAAATTCGGATAAATGCCTTTATAGAAGTTTACTCAACAAAGGAGATCAATTAAATTTTGTGGACGGAATCAAATTGCTGGTGCCGAAACTTTCAGAATGTTAGATAAGGCCTTCAGTGATAATTCTTTGTCGTGAGCCAGTGTTTTTGATTGGTAAAATTATTCAAAGATAGTCAAGAACGCGCTGACGACGAACTATGTACAGGACAGCCATCAACATCAAGTGATGATCAACACGTCAGTAAAATAAAGGAATAAGTGTTTGAGAATCGGCGACGAACAGTCAGAGATCTTATTGGCATTGTTGGAATATCGGAAGGATCAGTGGAAACCATTTTGAAAGGTCATTTGGGCCCAAGAAAAGTGAAAGCATGATTGGTACCAAAATTAATTCAAAAACAGCGTCGCGTTAACATCTCTGAAACAATGTTTTCCGACTACCAGGATGTCATGAAACGTATTTTAACTGGCAGTGAGTCTTGGATCTATGCTTATGGTCCGGAAATAGACCATCAATCGGCCGAATATCGTGGCAAAGGTGAGTCGTAACCAATAAAACCAGGTCAAAGCAGGTTAAAAATCAAGGTTATGTTGACAGTTTTCTTCGATTATTGAAATGTGGTGCATTCCGAAATCCTTCCGACCAGCCAAACTGCCAACAAAGAATACTATTTTAGTGTTATACGTCATTTGTGCGAAGCTATTCGTAAAAATAGGCCGGAATCATGGGCCGTCAACTCTTAGTTTTTGCACCAGCATTATGCACCGTTGCATATTGCATTGATTCTTCGTGAGTTTTTCGTCAAAATTTCAACCAATATCGTGCCACAACCGCCGCATTCGCCTGACTTAGTTCCGTGTGTCTTCTGGCTATGCAGCAAACTCAAACGACGGCTCTTGGGAAATCGTTTCGAGTCAATTGAAGACATTAAACGCGAACCGCTACGCGCATTGAAGGCTATCGTGACTTTAACATATCTTGACTTTAACATCTTTTTAAGTAAGGCTTTATAGAATTTTCATAGATGGTATGTATGTATACGTAATAAAAAATCTATGAAAATTCCATACAGCCTTACTTAAAATGGCGAATATCTCGAGAAGTATTAATGTTAGCGATTTTGACCTTGGAACTTTTTTGTAGCAAATAAAATCTTCTACAAGTTTGTTATGGACATTTTTTCCACAGCTCTTGTCATTTACGATATACATACAAAGAAATGCGAATTTCATGGGAAAATCAGGTTTAGAGCCCCGTACTACCTCGCTGGTGTGAGTTACGACTTTGTTGCATTGGGCACTTTTGTAGAGTGAACAATTCTGAGAAATATGCGTCTACAGTCAAAGCGATGCCATAAAATACTTCTGACCTGTAGGTATTTAAAAATAAAAACTCACGATTGAGTGCATTTTCTATGGAAAATTTTTACATGCCTTGGTCTAGTTCTTAATGTTAATATTGAGGGCTAAAACTTTGAGGGAATTTTTTAAGGGTATTTCCAAGGAATTTTCGTGACGGGACTGAAAAAATTAATAAAAAAAAAAACACCCTAGTATAACTGTACATTTTTATTTTCGAAAAATTAAATATCATTCAACAAAATATACTTCAACCATCCTACAGTTGGCAGAATTTACTTAAGTAATTTCTAAATGCAATAATTTATTTGCATAACACACTTGCTTGGCTGCCAAATGCAACCAACATCAGCTCAAGACACTCAAGCCACCAACATTAGCAGCAGGAGCAGCAGTTGCAGACAGACGACAACGCTTGAAAGACACTTGCAATGCGAGAAATGCAACTGATAGACGTAAACACACAATTTAGATATGTACACATGTATACATACGCAGATATGTGGCATATATTGAACGTGCAAGAATTTATATTAGTAGAAGCTTAAGTGTATATGTGTATGTGTATGGGCTTAACCGAAACGCATCTTCGCCATGTGGCAGATTCAAAAGCATTTCCTGCGTCAGCCTATCAGTGGTGAGGAAGAATTGTTGCTGCGACAGCTTACCATACATATAAAATATGTATATGTGTGTATCAATGGTATGTGTGTGTGTGCTTGTTGCCACTACCACGTTTGTTGCAGCTCTGGTGGATGATAAACGATGACAATTCGACAATCACCAAGACACAATTGCATGTGGCAAATTGAAAATGAAATTAACACTTTATAGACACTTTATTGCAAGCCCACCAACACACTTGACACGGACACAAACACATATACATTGCACATAGTCATTTCGTAGAATACATATTTGGCTGTCTTATGCATTTTCTACGGCTGTCGTATGTCCTTTGCAGACAGACGCCAAAGTCAGACATTCCGAATTTAATTCTATTTGCATGTGTGTGTGTGTGCGTGAGTGCATTTCATTTTGTGAAATTTGTAAATATTTGTCAAATAGAAATTGTCATTTGGAGCTTTTCTCAGCAAATACTCTCGTACGGAGACTTAACCAACGCAGTGCTGCTAATTGAAATGCTTCAAAGAACATTATTACATACATACATATGTACATCCATACGTGGTAATACTTAATAGAATTGAGTAAATACACATTTTATTTGGAATAATTTCTAATTGTCTATTTAAATAAGGATATAAAGATTTATGATTGTACCGGGTGTGCCAAAGGTTAGGTTAGGTCTTAGGTCTTGCGATACCAGATGGAGTTCAGTTTATATGTCCATGAGGAGCATTTATCTTTTAGGATACCTGCGCTTACCTCGACTAACAGACTCTGTGGCCTCAGTATCGATACCTCTTCTAGTGTATCATACCGTAGTTACCCCAGATACTCCCAGTGTATTCTTAGCAATATGGAACAAGCGCACAAGAGATACTCTATGGTTGATCTGGTGCTCAGGTCTCTGGTGCCCAGGTCTCAGGTGCTCCAGACATTTCCTGCAGTCTACTTGATCTGTCAGCCCTATTCTGCGGGGCCACCAGACAGTGACCAGTTAGTATTCTGACCGGTTTGCACAGGACTTTTGTAGTTTTGCACCCAGGTAGCTTGTTCCACTGGGTTTCGATTTTCTTTACCATGCTTCAGTCCAGATTGTGGTACAGACAACACATGGGTTTCTCAATGCTGATCACGTACACCATTCTTGGGAATCTCGTCTAATATTTTATTGCCCTTTGTGGCCTGGCATCCAGTAGAAGTGACTTTGGCTGCTTCTGGCAACACTTTCCACTGCAGCCCTGCTTTCGCAGACATTTCTGCCCGTTACGCGATACGAGGTTACTGCCTTGATTGCTGTTTGGCTGTCTACGTAGATGTTGACTCTGACATTGCCAGCAGGTGCAGTAGAGGCCAGCTCTAAGGCTTTCGCAGTAGCAAAAGACTTCAGCTTGAAATATACTGCAGTGGTCTGGCAACTTAACATACTGCCTTATACATAACTTTGAACAGTATATTCCCGCACCAACGTCTATTTCGAGCCATCCGTGTAAATGTTTAGAGTGTTGTGCGTAGTTAACATTTCTTTCCGCCAGCCATATTTTTCTATGTTTACTTTGAACCTTCTCTCCCAGTAGAAAACTAAGGTCATGTGGTCGGTGTTTGCTCAACCGCTATTACCCACTGAGCGATGCCCGAAGGTTATGTACTTGTAAATTCTCCTGCAGCCAGTAGTTGGTCCGTCGATTTCGCAGTTTTCAGCAAAGAGGTCTATAGGTGGTAGGTTTAGTACCAGTTCAAGAGCCGCCATTGGAGTAATTCTAAAAGTGCCCGTTATGCACAGCGCAACGAGCCTCTGAACCCTTTCCATTGTCTTCCGGTAGGTGGATTCCCGTTCGCCTAAGTCCCAAAAGTAAGGCAAGATTTCAATTTGCCGCCATTTCAATCAATCTTTACATTTGATGAAATTAAGACACTATTATGAAATTTTCAAACTGCGGCAGCCAAACTTAATTATTTTTGAAATCTTGTTCGATAATGAAGACACGTTATTATATTGCAATCTCGTATCTCTCGTATCTGTCAGCTGTCAATTTGTTTTTTTGGGTTATCAATACTTTACTACGAAATGGAGGCAAATCTTGTGTTAATTTTAAGGCACCCTTTATTTTTATACATATTTATGTTCAACATGAACCGTTATATAAAAATCATTAATTGGAATTCATGTTATAATTCAATCATTTTACGATCATTAGCAATGCACAGTAAGTACCACTGGGTTCGATCTCAAATTTTCGGTAAATATTGAAAAAGTTTCTTCTTGTAGTGATCCTCGATCTGTAGTATCCACGGCAAGCTTTTCTTTTATGAAGCGTTTAATACAGTTGTGAGAGTCAAATTAACATCTACAATTTATATAGCTACACAATCTGATCAAATTTAACTCGGATTGACAAAAAAATGCTACATTTCAACATATTTCAATACAAATCTAGATTATAGCCTTCAATCTAAGTTCCCGATGACCTTTAGCGAATTTAAATTTTATAGGTTTCGGTTCATTTTGGGAGCGCTATTAGAGATGTCGAGATCTTCTGCTATTTCTCTGATACTGACACCATGATTTTCTAGCACTTTTTCTTTAATTTCTGACTGTTCCTCAGGTTTTCAGATATCGATCTGAAATTGTACCTTAAGACTCCGCTCATTGTTTTGAACCGTCGATATCCGATCACTATAACATATGGCAGCCAGACAAACTGAACGATCGGAATCAAGTCTTCGTATGGGGGCAACCTTTTCACGTATGAATCGAAGCTCAAAGAGGTCAAAGAGGAAGGTTGGAGTCATATATTGGAGCCCTCAATCAGAACTTATTTCAGAATGCCAGATCACTACTATCTTTCAAGCAGAAATGGCATCCATTAAGGTAGCAGCAGATTTACGAAGTGCGGCATCTTTTAGGGAGGTACGTACGCACTCCGATAGAAGAGCTGCTATATACACTTGAGTTCGCTGATAGTGAGGTCAAAGCTAATCAAGAAGGGCATGACCTTACTAGCTTTAGCATCATGCTGCTTTCATATTAAGCTTCTCTGGGTGCCTGCCATAGAGAAATCGTCGAAAATTGTAAAGAAAGGGTATCTTTATACAAATGCTTTCGGGATGGCAACGGGCAGGTGTTTCCTGTCTTCGTGCACTCGGATGCTGGATTTGTGGGCTTCGCGCGAGCTCAGTAAGGTCAGTAAGCGTTGGTCATCATCCAGGACTTGCGAAAGCGTTCTGGTTCAGAGCGGAACGTGAAAGGTTCATGGATCTACCATTGGAGCACGCAACTTGTGAAAGTAGCATGGAGGAATATGTTTCCTTCACTGTCATCTTGGTTGACTAATGGACATTTTGATCAATACTTATGGGTTCTGGGCATCACATCGGACCGGTGTCTCTAGCTGCTTAAGTGTAATTATTCGTGCATAGTTTTGTTCACCTAACAGTTGTATGTACCACTACTAATGGAGATAGATATAGGGTTATGTATATATAAAAGATCCCGATGACGAGTTGAAATCCGGGTGATTGTCTGTCAGTCCGTTCGTCTGTCCGTGCAAGCTGTAACTTGAGTAAAAATTGAGATATTTTGAAGAAACCTCGTATGGTGTTCCTTGGCAAAAAAAAGTAAGAGTTCGTATGTGGGCGTAATCGGACCACTGCCATGCCCACAAAGCGCCAATAATCCAAAACGCATAAAGTATCATAAAAAGCAACAAATTGAAACACAAAACTCTAATTTGGCTCAGGAGATCGAAGTTGTGCTTAGAAGGAATAAAATCGGGTGAAAACTCGCCATAGACCACTTATAACTAACAAGTCTTATGGTAATTGTTGAAAGTTGCAAGAGTATGAAATGTTCGGTTATAACCGAACTTAGTCGCCCTTCCGTTGTTTCTCGGTAATTTGGATGTCTAGGACGCACTACACTCTGGAAGGCCAACTGTCGAAAATATCGATAAAATATCGGAAATAGTCGGGTAGGACTTTCCTGGAGGCATTATTGTCCAGGAGCTAACCAAGGCACGAAAGACCGTTTGGATAAAAAAAGAAGTTCAATGTATCCGTGCTACAGTTAATGTAAAAAACCTTATAGAACTAGTTTTCGTGTAGAAATTGCTGCTGGAGAGCAAGAAAAAAATCGATTATTTTCTGAAACTAATAATAATTGGCTCAAGCAACAATGGTCGTGTTCAACTCGCGGTTAGTCGACGCAAACTATAGCCAAGTCAGGATTAATGGCCAGGAAGGGTTTGCAGTGAGATTGGCAAGGGTTCATCTACTATGAGCTGCTCTCAGGTCCACAGGGTGTACCATTAATATTTATATCGTTTGAAGTCGCTCATGAGTGGTCAGCCTTGGTCGCTAAGAGAAGAATCGTGTTCCATCAATACAACGTGTACATTGATAGTGACACGTCGGAAACTTTGGGTGTTTGGTTGTAAAGCTCTTATACATCCACTTTATAGCTTGAACCGGGAGTCAAGCGCTTTATTTTGTGGTAAGAAATTCAACAGAATCTTGTTTAAGTCGATTGCCTCAGTTTTTTGCCATAAGGAACGATGACATCGAAGGAATAACGTTTTGAAATGTTCTCTAAAAAATCAGTTCAATGCAAAAATAATGGATTCTTTTTACTAAACCTTATATTGTATGGTTGTTCCTTTGACGATTACGAAAGCGGTGGATTACACTTGTCTAAACCAAATGCTAGCGACTTGACTGTAATTTTGGTTTTAAAATATATAAAATTATATAAATAAATAAATGTCATTGCTTAATAGGCGTCAATACTCATTTGTGCAGAAAAATTGTACCAATTTCGTTTCCAGCCAGGAATTGGCAGAATGCAATGAAATTGGGCATTGCAATTGATGCCAGCGCATTCCAAAAGTGCTGCTTGCCACTTACGTTGCTGCAACACCAACAAACACTACGTTACCGAAATCACATTCAATGCGATTGCAACTGGCACATCGAATGTCCTCAAGGCAAACTTTTATTGTTATTCTTTTATTTATAAATAAATGCGTGTTGTTGTTGGTTTTTGGCGCGACAAACACGACAATTGTGGCGCCTGATAGTGAAAACAAATCAAATTAAGCGCAAAAATTGCGCGAAAATAATTTAAGACACTCCAATAAAGTGACCAACAAAAAATGCCACAATAACAGCACACTCACACACAAATACACATGTGAAGGCAACGAAAATAAAACGTCCATAACAACACGAACTTGAAAGTGTAAAGAAATAATATCGCTGACATTCGTGTGAGACCAACTGCTTGCTGTTAGCTGCTGGTAGGCTGCTTGCTTGCATCATTGGCTGGCTGCTTAGCTGGTTGGCTGGACGCTGCAAGCGCCTTATTGCCACAAAAAGGTGCAATGTGCCAATGTGACCACTGCGCAGCACAGCGCCCGAGATGAACGCGAATCATGGCGCGAAATCGCAATAGTCCAAGTCGCGCCTGCAGTCACAGCCACAAACACACGCACACACAAACACAAATACAAATGTATAGAAGACTAGCGCTGGTCATAGCCAATTGCTGCCACCAGTCAGCAGTCGCAGTCGCATTCGACAATCCTAACTGCAGCATTTTAAGAGTCATGAATTGCATTCTACGCGGCCAAAGCAGAAAATAAGACACCAACGTAAAGAACATAACAGCAAACTTGAGGGCAAAAAATCAGCAATGACAAAAAATCCAACGTACAACATCTTTGGCTGCGAATGCGAATGCAGTCGGCGAGTCGGGCTGGCTTTCGCTGTTTTTGTCTGCAACACCACTGGCGTTTTTTATTAGCTGTGTTGCTTTACTACGCGCCAATGCCTTGTTGCTGCTGTTGTTGTTGTTGTTGTTATCTCGCAGCGCGCATAATTGGCAATTGGACTTTTGGCAATACATTTGTGGCTTTATGACGCTGTCAGTACACGCTGTGTGTGTGAGTTTTTTCCTTTCCATTTCGCTGCTAGTTTTGCCTTCGTTCTTGCACTTTAGTTTCGTGCATTGTTAGTTCGACTGTTGTCGTGTTTTTCCTCTCATTTTTAAGTACTTAGTTCTTCTCCGTATCACAACTGACTGATCTGACTGTAGGACGCTTTCGTCTGCCGCTGCTTTTTTCCTCATTGCTGTCGATCTTTTCACATCGCCTTTTTTTGTGGCAAGTTGCTAAAGCTACAAGGTGTTGTGGCGCCTGCGTTTAACTGCCGCAAAATAAAAGTCAATGTTTCTGCAAAAAGTTATTTGAGCTGTAAATACAATTTACCCAGGAGTGTGGGCTAGGAGTAATGGATATTGTTTGGGGAGTATGTGTGGAATCAGTCAATCGCGTCTACTTTGGTCAAAGGCTGTCATGCTAACTTGTTAAAAAATTTAAACCTCAGTATCTGTTGGATTTTTGGATCGAATTGGAAGCATTTATAAGCAGGCTATTTTTTTAACTTAAACTTTTTCTTCTTTATTTGCGCAGTCGATCTTCCTTTTCGCTGTTTGGCGCCAATTGTAGATTATAAGTGCAGCCAGGTCCTTCTCCACCTGGTGTTTCTAACGGAGAGGAGATCTTCCTCTTCCTCTGCTTCCCCCGGCGGGTATTGCCGCTTTCTGAGCTGGAGTGTTTTCGTCCATTCGGACGTCATGACTTAGCTGTCTCTTAATTCACTGAACTATGTCCAGACCCATTTGCTTTGTCAGTTTACACAGTCGTATTAGTTTTGCGGGGATACCAAATTCAAATATCGCTGCATAAAGGCAGCTCCTTTTCGTGCTGTCAAAAGCTGCTTTAAGATCGACGAAGAGGTGGTGTGTGTGTCGCTCCTCTTTTCACGCGTCTTTTCCAAGATTTGGAACATGAATTGGTGAATATATGGCCAGTTGCTGATTTGCCAGGCCTAAGGCCACACTGATAAGGTTCAAAGAGTTTGTTGACGGTGGGTTTTAATCTTTCACACAATACGCTCGATATAACCTTATATGTGATATTGAGGAGGCTTATCCCATGGTAGTTGGCGCAGATTGTGGGGTCTACAATTTTGTGGATCGGGCAGAGCATACTTAAATTCTAATCGTCGGGTATGATGATGCATGCTCCTTAGCAGTTCGTCGCCGCCGTGTTTGAATAGTTCGGCTGGCAATCCATCGGCCTCAGCCGCTTTGTTGTTCGATGGCGCTACTTGAATTAAATTCATATGATTAGTTACCTCTAACTTCAATGGGACTTGTATAAATTTGTCGGAACATTAGTTTTGGAATTGATTTTTGAAGATAAAAAATACAGTTGAAGCACAAACTTGGTTTGATGACAAGTTTCCGGAGGCTGGTCTAAAGATATAAACTGACATTGACGTGTACATCATTTACGAATATTTGAGTATGAGAAAGCTCTGTGCAAAGTGGGTGCCTCCCGAGCTGACTTTTTACCATAAACAACGACGAGTTGATGATTCGGAGCAGTGCTTCGAGATCCTCAAGCGTAATAATAAACGTTTCTCCATTATTTCACTTTGAAGTCCAATCGACAGAGTATAAACCGGCTCCAAAAGCGTGGAAAAACTCAACAGTCAACTGACAAGGTTTGGCCTCCAAAATTCATTACACATGATATAATTTCTATTGACTACTTTGAAAATTTATAAATTGGGTTTTGAATTGCTTACACATTCTCGGTATTCTCCAGATCTGGCTCGCAGTGACAATCTGTTTTCAGATCTCAAGAAAATACGCGCTGGGAAGAAATTTTCGTCGAATGAAGAAGTGATCGTTGAAACTGAGGCCTATTTTGAATGGTACTACAAAAATGGTATTGAAACGTTGGAGGGTCGCTATAATCAGTGTATCACGCTTGAAGGGAATTGTGTTGAATAAAAAAAATCGAGACGGACATCACCTGCATTATATAAACAGACACACAGCCCGCCATGCTGGTCTTTTTTTCTGCGTGTTCAGGGTATAAATTTGATGAGGGAAGATGCTTGGTATAAGTAAAGCGGTTAGTTTGCGTAAATCTTTTAATCGAAAATAAGAATTTTGAAACGCACGATGCAGGCAGTAAATAGAAGACAAACGATGAGGAGAATTGTATTCATGTATCGCTTTAGCATGATAAATTCAAAAGTGCAGGAAGTATAAGAAAAAAGGTATTCTGTAGAATTGCACGAAGATGCTTGGCGAATTCCGAGGAGGGAAATGGGGGAAATTGGTTGGTTGGTCGAAAAGACGTGTGGGTACCAGACCGCAGACGGCCGCACTTAGGCCATCATTGTACTACCGGGTGGTAATCAAATTAAGCCTTATCCAGCAACTCAGTTGATTTGGTAAAAACTCTGACCTTTTTCACCACAGCTGCCCAAGGCACTTGTATTTTAAGTTGGAGAATTGGGATCCATGAAATATGTTTGGAATCATACGGCTGAATGTTGGACCAACTCCACTTTTTATATTTTCTGAAAGATGGGATCCTTTGATGACCGCTATACTGTTTAGAGATTAAAAAAAACAATATATTTTATTGGCATTACTATACTTGTATGTATGTATGGCTGGATGATAAGAAGGCCAATATAAAGCACATTTTGTATTGTTGAATATTTAAATGGCTATTACTGGGAATTTATTTTTCCATTTCCCAAGCATATCTTAAGTACTGATGAAACTTCGGTAGCCTGAAAATTTAGTTCTGTGTATTGCGTCCTTTTTTCATTGGGGTGTTTTTTTACGTGGCGGGTCCCAAACCCAGCGCACAACCCTATGCAGGGGAGCGCAAGTTTGGTGTGGGATTCGTGGTGGGAGAGAGACTCCGTCGCCGAGTACTATCATTCACTGCGGTGAATGAACGTCTAGCCACAATCCGCATCAAAGCGAGATTCTTCAACATATCGCTGATTTGCGCCCATGCCCCGACGGAAGAGAAGGACGATGTGACTAAAGATGCATTTTATGAGTGCTTGGAGCGCACTTATGTGAGATGCCCCCGCCACAATGTAAAAATCGTGCTTGGCGACTTCAACGCCAAGGTGGGCAAAGAAGGTATCTTTGGCACTACGGTCGGTAAATTCAGCATACATGAGGAAACATCCCCAAATGGGTTGAGGCTGATCGACTTCGCCGGGGCCCGAAATATGGTTATCTGTAGTACTAGATTCCAGCATAAGAAGATTCAGCAAGCTACCTGGCTGTCTCCGGATCGAAAAACTACCAACCAGATCGATCATATTGTGATAGACGGAAGATACGTCTCCAGTGTTTTAGATGTGCGTGCGCTCCGAGGTCCCAACATCGACTCGGACCACTATCTTGTTGCAGCTAAGATTCGCACCCGCCTCTGTGCAGCAAAAAACGCACGCCAACAAACACAAGGAAGGTTCGACGTGGAGAAGCTGCAATCACAACAGACAGTCGAACGATTCTCTACTCGGCTTGCACTCCTGCTCTCTGAGAGCATTCGTCAACAACTCGGTATAAGGAAACTGTGGGACGGCATTTCAAACTCCTTACGTACAGCTGCAACCGAAACCATTGGTTTTCGGAAAGTGCAAAAGAACAGCTGGTACGACGAGGAGTGCCGTGTCGCAACGGAGAGAAAACAGGCTGCCTACCTCGCAACGTTACGATCGACCACAACACGTGCGGGATGGGATAGATACCGAGAGTTGAAGAGGGAAGCGAGACGCATTTACAGACAGAAGAAGAAAGAGGCCGAAATGCGTGAGTACGAAGAGCTTGATAAGCTGGCCGACAGGGGTAACGCTCGAAAATTCTACGAAAAAATGCGGCGGCTTACAGAAGGTTTCAAGACCGGAGCATACTCCTGTAGAACCCCCAAAGGTGATCTAGCCACCGATGCCCAGAGCATACTTAGATTATGGAGGGAACACTTCTCCAGCCTGCTGAATGGCAGTGAACGCATAACACCAGAGGAAGGCGAACCCGATTCCCCTATCGATGACGATGGAGCAGACGTTGCATTACACGGCCATGAAGAAGTTCGAATAGCAATTGCCTGCCTGAAGAACAACAAAGCGGCAGGGGCCAACGGATTGCCGGCCGAGCTATTCAAACACGGCGGCGAAGAACTGATAAGGAGCATGCATCAGCTTCTTTGTAAAATATGGTCGGACGAAAGCATGCCCAACGATTGGAATCTAAGTGTGCTATGCCCAATCCATAAAAAAGGAGACCCCACAATCTGCGCCAACTACCGTGGGATAAGCCTCCTCAACATCGCGTACAAGGTTCTATCGAGCGTATTGTGTGAAAGATTAAAGCCCACCGTCAACAAACTGATTGGACCTTATCAGTGTGGCTTCAGACCTGGTAAATCAACAACCCACCACCTATTCACCATGCGTCAAATCTTGGAAAAGACCCGTGAAAGAAGAATCGACACACACCACCTATTCGTCGATTTCAAAGCTGCTTTCGACAGCACGAAAAGAAGCTGCCTTTATGCCGCGATGTCTGAATTTGGTATTCCTGCAAAACTAATACGGCTGTGTAAACTGACGTTGAGCAACACGAAAAGCTCCGTCAGGATCGGGAAGGACCTCTCCGAGCCGTTCGATACCAAACGAGGTTCCAGACAAGGCGATTCCCTATCGCGCGACTTTTTCAACCAGCTTCTGGAGAAAATAGTTCGAGCTGCAGAACTCAACAGAGAAGGTACCATCTTCTACAAGAGTGTACAACTACTGGCGTATGCCGATGATATTGATATCATCGGTCTCAACACCCGCGCCGTTAGTTCTGCTTTCTCCTGGCTGGACAAGGAAGCAAAACGAATGGGTCTGGCAGTGAACGAGGGCAAGTCGAAATATCTCCTGTCATCAAACAAACAGTCGTCGCACTCGCGACTTGGCACTCACGTCACTGTTGACAGTCATAACTTTGAAGTTGTAGATAATTTCGTCTATCTTGGAACCAGCGTAAACACCACCAACAATGTCAGCCTAGAAAACCAACGCAGGATAACTCTTGCCAACAGGTGCTACTTCGGACTGAGTAGGCAATTGAAAAGTAAAGTCTTCTCCCGAAGAACAAAAGCCAAACTCTATAAGTCGCTCATAATTCCCGTCCTGCTATATGGTGCAGAGGCTTGGACGATGACAACAAACGATGAGTCGAAGTTGCGAGCTTTCGAGAGAAAAGTTCTGCAAATGATTTATGGTCCTTTGCGCGTTGGCCACGGCGAATATCGCATTCTATGGAACGATGAGCTGTACGAGATATACGACGACATTGACATAGTTCAGCGAATTAAAAGACAGCGGCTACACTGGCTAGGTCATGTTGTCCGGATGGATGAAAAATCTCCTGCTCTGAAAGTATTCGACGCAGTACCCGCCGCGAGAAGCAGAGGAAGAGGAAGACCTCCACTCCGTTGGAAGGACCAAGTGGAGAAGGACCTGGCTTCGCTTGGAATATCCAATTGGCGCCACCTAGCGAAGAGAAGAAACGACTGGCGCGCTGTTGTTGACTCGGCTATAAGCGGTGTCTACGCCAGTAAAAAAGAAGAATGTACACCTGAGGAGTTCGTAAATGGGCGTAATTGAACCACTGCCATGCCCACAAAAGGCCATTAAATGAAAAATTTATAATTTAGGATATAAAACTGTTTGATACAGGGGATCGCAGTAGCAAGGTGCTCCTCTGAGTTATAAATTTTGAAAAATTTGGGCATGACTTTATATGAAATTGAACGATGGGCGTTGCACTGCTCATATTTCGGGGAAGCCCATATCTCAGGACCTAGTCAACCAACATAGACCAAATTCAGTACATTTTATTGTTCTGACCTTCCTATATTCCAGTGCCAAACGAGTGAAATCGAAATGCCCGGACATTGCACCATTACGCAAATCGCGCCTAAACTATTCAAGCTTTCCAATTCCAATTGCAAACTTTGTATCGAAAATATCGGGCAATCTGTAAGATACATCAGAGGAATTCGGAGAGAATCTTTGTATAATAATTTTTGCCTGTATGTTAAAAATGGATTGCATGGGACCTACAATTAATAATAAATTATAATTTCTTTAGTTCCCATATACCCAATAAAAAGATTTTCGAAAGTCCAGTTGACTTTATACCGCATATATCGGCAATTGTGTGAGTATTAAGGCGCTACATGGGTTTACGTGTTTCAAAAAATTTAATTTTTTTATTGTCATATTAAATTCTATAACATCTCTAGAATATTCTTTTAAATTTTCAAGTTGATCCGAGTGATAGTTTCGGAAATACTGACTTGAGTGCTTGTGTGTTCGAAGCTAGCTAGACTAAGTGCACCGTGAAGACGGTTGACAAGATTTCTCGAGAACTACTCAACCGATCTTTGTAAAATTTTAAAAACGTCTTTGAGATATTTAAAGACTTGGACGACTTTTTCGATTACAACTATTTACAAAAAAAAAATGTCGCGAAATTTTAATTTTTTTCTAAAAATTTTGGCAAAAATCCAATTTTCTGTTTTTTTATTTAGTCCAAGTTCTAAGTTAAGGTTTTAAATAAAACACGTATATTTTTCAAGGTATTTTTCTGGCAAGTTGCAATAGTATGAAATCTTCTGTTACACCCGAACTTAGCGCTTCCTTACTTGTTCTTGATACATTCATCGCGCGACCTTCAACTGAATGGTAGTTTTGCAAATAAAGAAAAGAAAACTGTTTACTATTTTTTTGCGTTTTTTTTTCAATTTCAACATTTGTTTAAAATAATTTTTAATCTGCTGAAAAGAACAACAAATTTCCATAGACCTATGCGTCATTCCAGTAAATCCCCGATAATGTCACGCACTTAATGCGCAAAGTTGGCGAAGACTGCTTAACAAGTAATTGTTAAAATCCCTTAAATCCAAAGAAAAAAAGCAGCGCAAGAGCAAAACATACAAACATACATACATATGTATGTACATACAAATATGTGCGTGCTTAAGGATCACTGCTGAAGAAGGACCACTTTTGCTTGCCATTGAATTGCCGCTGTAAATATGAACTAAGCGACGGCGCCTTGAAAAACGAAAGAAAATAAGTAAAACGTATTGGCCGCATAACGGTTCAGTGGAGAATATGTCAATCAAAAATGCAAATGTCAAACGGAAGTGACATAATCCCACTTGGGAGCTGACAAGTAGCACACAAACAAATTAACGCGCACATACACAAGCACAATTATGTATATGCATATGTGTGTGTGTTTGTGTGTATGATGCAAGCCAATGTGATTACCGGGCAGCTGTAAGTCCCGCTGTGCATTAAAGTGTTCAAGTCAAAAGGGCGCACTGAAGCAGCTGATGGAGATTTGAAACCACGGACTCGGTTGCCACCCATACCAATGAGTACATATGCAGCAATGAGTGCACAGCTACATATGCTGGACATATTAAGATGTATGCATGCCTGTGTGTGTGTGCGTGTGTCTATGGCTTGGCATACCATAAGGCGCGCGCACTTGTGCCTCGGCGAGTTACCCTTCGAGAGTCGCAGGATATACTTGCGCGATTGGGAGAGGGTGTAGGAATTAGGGTGAGCTTGCATTAGCGCTCACATAGCAGCATACATACAAACACACACATATATTAATAAAGACGCGGTGAGGGTGTTCCGTGCGCGATGGGTTCGGGCTAAGCGGGGTTACGCGGTGTAAATGGTAAATTGCATTAAACAGCTTTGCTTTCCTCAATATTTATATCTTATTTAGCGACTCTTATCACAATGACATTATATATTTGCATGTGTGTGCTTGTGTATGTATGTGTGCACTGCTCATTTTGGTAATGCGTTGTTAATGATGTTGTGTGGATTTATTTGTTTGTTTGTTGTTATTGTACTAGCGATAACACCGATACTTGGCAAACATGTGCGTACCAACATGAGTGTATGGGTGTGTGTGTGTGCGGGGGATTATTGGTCAAGGCTCAAATTGAGTGTGGAAAATGAAACACCTGATGATGTACCGCTAACCAAAGCACGCGGATTTACTTACGTAAGCATTTATTCATGACAAGTTCAAGGGGATTATTTATAAATAATTTATTTACATTGCAATTGTCGCTTGTCGCAGGTCTTAAAGCATTAAGTTGTAGTTTCGTTGTAGACTTAGTCGTTGTGCTAATATTTGATATTTGATTTGAAGTAAAAGCACTGAGCACCAATAAAATTTGCAACAACTGTTGAGAAGTACACGCACTTAGTAATTTACATAATTTTTTGGAATTTTCGGTTTAGAAAATATGGAATAAAGTTTTTTTCTGCGTAGGCTAATTTTTCTTTAGTTTAATTACCTAATTAGTAGACGCAGAGCCTGGACTTCATCATTCTTTACTACGTCATCCAGAGTCGAATACCTCCAAGTTTATTGCGGATCAATTTCAAGGTTTTATTTTTTTGAAAAAAAAGGAGGAAACTTCACATTTAATGGGGAATGTTTATAATCATTCGAAAGAACATTCTTTGGCATTTATGTTTTGAAAAGTATCTCTTTCAAATGTTGGCCGCACCTACGTCTCAGATGGCCCATCCGTTGAGTCCAATTTTCGATGACTCGTTTGAGCATTTCGACTGGTAACTGGCATAAGACGAGTGATATTTGCTCCAAGGCCTGAATCGAAGTGGCTATGTCCGCATAGACTTTAGACTTTGCTTATCCCCAGAGGAAAAAATCTAACGATGTGATATCACACGATCTTGGTGGTTAATCGGGTGGCCGAAAACATGAAATTACACAAGGTGTGCTTCGTGCGCTTTCAATTTAAGCTCTCGACGTAACGTAAGCTATGTCGTTCCATACGTCAGTCCGAGTTGCTGCGAACGGCTACGAATCGACTCTCCACGGTCTTTATGTACACTCTAGACAGCTTCTGAATCCAGCGTATACCACTCCTTCCGTATAAGATTGTATTAGCAATTGAAGCCGACAGACCATTTGATGCACTGTAGCTTTGTCGATTGGGTGCATGAAATGATGGAAGCCAACGACGATTTTCGTCGAGAAATCATTTACTCATGTGATCCATTTCTCGCTTATATAAATACTTTGTCAACAAACAAAATTGTCGGTATTGGGGTGAGTTAAATTTTCGTGAAGTTCAGAAAACGCAATTGCATTCCCAAAAAATGATGTTCGGAGCGGATTGCAGTGTGAAGACAACAAAAGGCCTTATTTCTTTCAAAATGAGGTAGAAAATACCGTTCCGGTCAAAAGCAAGCATTGTATCAAGATTTTGACTCAATTATTCTAGGAAAGTGATGAAATTGACGCGATTCCAACAAGACGGTGTGCCGCCTATTATTTCATTTGCATACAAAATTTGGCGACGCTCGAGGATCTCGATGACAACATTCAATTTAGCCGAAATGCTGCACCCGAGCGTCAAAAATTTGCGTAAACGAGTGGATTTAAGCAAACAGAGCCGTGAGTTCAAACCTAGTCAAGAAGTACATGACCTAACTGGCTACTTCTGTACTAAACTCGTCTGGGTGGCTGACTACAACGGAGTAGTCGGGAACTATAAAGCCGTTGAGCTCGAAGGAAATTTCATCAAGATGAAAACAAGCCAAGGTATTCCCTATCGCCCTCGCGCGAGCTCAGTAACCGTTGGTCAGAAACCAACACTTGTGGGGTTGCCAAAGCCTTCTGGCACATAGCGGAACGTAAAAGATATATGGAACTATTAGCTCTTAGCAAAGTTTCCCTAGCTGCAATGATATGTGTCTAACTGGACATTGTCCCATTGGCTCCAAGGTGGTCCGGCTAAAGATTTTGCATGACACCACTTGTCAAATTTGCAGAAAGCAAAATGAGTTGGAAACATATAAGCACTTACTCCTTAACTGTCCAGTTTACGCCAGTCTAAGGTTGAAGCATCTTGATCGCCATACTTATTATGAACCCGAAAATTGGCTGTGGTAGATACAATATTATCCGGTTCAATAAATTTGTGCCTGGCTTTAGACGCTTTGAAGATATGCGACGGTCTTTTCAATCCATACTTAGGAGTTCTGTGCATCACAACGGGCTGACAGCGCTAGCTCTCCAATTGGAATTATTTGTACCCCACGAATGAGTCTATTATCCTAACTAACCTAATCTGTTCTAGTAAAGTTGGTCCAAAAAATTTTGACAGCCGCCTGCTGGTTTTTTTAAGAGAAACGACCAGGTTTAAAATCCACTATTAGTAATAGGCTGATCAAAGTTATTTCCTTAGACTTCCCTAAGCCGTAGCATCAAATAGGATTTTTTTGTGCGAGACATTTTTTAGTAAATTCCTTCGATTAGAGAATGGAGTCATGTGTATAAGTTCATGTCAGCCATAAACGATTATTTTACATATGACTCAAGCAACGCACGACTTCCGTTCTTAAGCTAAGTATCGTCTGGGTAGTTTAAGAACATTCGTTTGAAAGCGAGGTAAAGAAAGGGTTATGTGCTGAATTTGGGACCCGCTACGTAAAAACACCCCCAATGAAAAGAACAAACCAGCTAGGGATGAGAGACCCCCTTTTAATAACAACTACTGCAAACGTACTAAGGATTATGATTTAAGCGCATGCACCTTGAATGTTCGGTTCCTTAATTGGGAAGGTGCCACTGCCTAGCTGGTTGATGTTTTGATGGGAGTAAAAGCTGACATCGCCGCTGCCCAAGAAATGCGATGGCCGGGACAAGAGCTGAGGCGAGTAGATCCTTATGGCATTTACTACAGTGGCCATATAAAGGAGCACAAATTCGGTGTGGGACTCGTGGTGAGAGAGAGACTCCGTCGTCGAGTCCTGGCATTCATCCCGATGGATGAACATCTAGCCAATATCGGCCTCAAAGCGAAGTTCTTCAACATGTCGCTGACTTGCGCCCACGCCCTGGCGGAAGAGAAGGACAATGTGACCAAAGATGTGTGATGATATCAATGTCGTGCTTGGAGACTTTAACGCCAGGGTGGGCAAAGAAGATATCTTTGGCACTACGGTCGATAAATTCAGCCTCCATGTTGAAATATTTTCAAATGGGTTGAGGCTGATGGACTTCGCCAGAGTCCGAAATATGGTTATCTGGTCTAGGTTCCAGCTCAGGAAAATTCATCAAGCTACCTGGCTGTCTCCGGATTGAAAAGCCACCAACAATATCGATCATGTTGTGATAGACGGAAGACACGTCTCCAGTATTTTAGACGAGAATACGCCTCGATGCCCTAACATTGTCTCAGACTACTATATTGTTGCAGCAAAAATATGCACGTCAACAAACACAAGGAAGTTTCGGCGTTCTGAAGCTGCAATCACAACAGATAGCCGACCCATTTTCTGCTCGACTTGAACTCCTGCTCTCTGGGAGCACCTATCAGCAGCTCGGTATAAGGGAACTGTGGAACGACATTTCAGGCCCCTTACGTGCAGCTGCCGGTTTCATATCAAGACGACTTTCTATCGTACTATAACTGGATATACAGTGTCTGCGCCAATAAAGAAGAAGAAATTCCTTCATTATTTATTAAATTTGTATAGTGACCTAAACTAAACTCAGTACATACTTATATCATTCGTTTATATGTAAAATATTTTATACGTTATAAACGCGGTGACCGTAAAATTAACGACCCCATTCACCACTCTCTCGAATCATGCGATTTTTACGTGCACTTCAATGGAACTTTATTCACCGGGTTTTTTCCAAACTTAAAATCTTTACAGTTATTCAGTTATTTAGTTACACTCACGCTACGAAAGGTGTGTAATAAATTTTTTCATGTGCCATATCGTATATATGTATGTACATATGTTTGTGGGTGGATTTGCTTTGTACTCACCACAATACGGGCTGGTGTGCGTGCGATTACATGCTCTCTGCGGCAAGGCCAAACTTTTTACTATACATAGTATGTCTAAGATCACTATGAGTTTATATGTATATTTTACGGCGACATAATAAAAACGAATTAACCTATAAAACGCCGCCAACGTGTGAGTGATGCGAGAAAAATGTTAAATAACTGAAATATACTAGCTTGTGGCGCAAAGCTAACACTCTGTTGTGGTGTTATGTGTAGTACAGCAGCAGCTGAGTAAAAAAAAAAATAAATTGTGGCGCAAAGTGAAGTGCTATAGCGGAGCTAAAGTGCACAGATTAACGACATAAGTGCCGCCCTTTTCACATTTGCTTAAATTACGAAAAAAGTTACGAAAAAAAGAGCGAAAAATAAAAATAAAAAACTTCGCTAAGACGAGTGGGGCTAATTCTATGCGTAAAAATTACAACAACAAAATTGCAATAAAACAAAAAAAGTGTGTAAAGTTACACCACTTGGTTAACGCGATGTGGCAATGAAGGCAAGAAAAAGTGAAATGGCACTTTTTGCGCTGCAGCCATTGTGTGTCCTGCAGCGCGCCTAAGTGTTGACTTCGATTTGTTGCATTAACCAACATGTTTTTTGAGCGCCTTGCCTTGGCTGATCAATCGCTTTGCTGCGGCTCTGCGCCAGCAGCCAGTACTTAGTATGCAGTTCCACTAAATTACAGCCAAACCAGCGGCTGTAATGCTCGCCCACAAACACACACACGCATCGAGGTATATGTCACTGTCGGCAGCGCAGCTTGATCACAGTCGGTTCAACGCCCGCACAAACAATCAATCAAACGTGCCACATATCGATAAATCGCAACGAACCACATGTGGTTGATGGCGTGGTGTAAATATTTGCGGCGTGACCACCCACTGTGCCACACATGGCGTTCCGCGCAGTGGCAACTCCCTTTTTTGGTATGCTACCAGCACCGCGTTGGGCCAGAAGAACACACACACTTGTCATTGCGAAAACGGTTCTCTTATGTTTAAATTCGCTCGAAGCTCTTTAAACTGCTCTAACTGCTTACTACTTCACCGTAAATGTTGCAATGTTGACACGCATTTTCATTTGCCTCGCGTTGCGTTGAAAAGCTATTTTGACAATTGAACTGTCAACTGTCGGAAAGTGACACTGTCATGCGCCCATCCTTTACGCTGTCACACACACAAGCACACATACATATACACAAGCGTCATCATAAATATTGCCTGCTTTTCGCCCTGCTTGCCTTTTTGCCCTTATTACGCTGCTCATTTTCGTTCATCATTTTCCTACGTCCCTTACCCCATCCCACGGTTGCGTGGAATTTTTTTTGCCATTTATAGCTGTATAACTGTAAAATTGCGCAAAGGCTATGAATGCATTTAATTCAAATTCGTTGTTGTTGCTTTCTATGCTTCACCCATTTCTATTTAATCCCCCGTTTGTCGCCTTTTAATGTGTCAGAATTGATTTCCAACCCGCTTTCTTCACTTTGTGCGCCGAGCGTCCTTCGTCCTGCGGTTCGTCAGTCAAATGGTGCGGTCCTCCGTGCCATTTTATGCCGTTTTAATTGCAACATCTGTCGCTGCGGTTATCGCACAATGCGTGCCGCATATTTCATTGTGTTTATAGTTTTCCATATCCATTTCCATTTCCATTTCCATTTCGAAATTGTTTGGAAATGAAGTGACATTAATTTTTTTGCAATGCATAATAAATATTGCATGATTGCTCGCTTTATAAGTGGCTACAATGTCAAAATATGTACTATATGTATTTCCTTTCTTTTGGGGTGGTGAAGTGATGTGAGGTAGGTAGCGATTTCCGGGTAATTATTTCGCAAATATTTTTGTAGCACTTTAAATACCGAGGAATATTGATAATTTACTCGTAATGGGATTAATGAATCAAGTTGTGCGCCAAGAAATATGTCTTGCCTTGACAGAAACACTTCATTAGTTCTTACATAGCTAGAATTTTTTTTTTATTTTTAAAAGAGTTTAAGAGCTTCTCATAACTACAGTAAATACTTTAAAAAAGAGACCATAAGCTGTTTACGAAAGCACATTCTTAACATAACACCAGAAGATGCTGAATTCGATTCCTCAATCGAATGACGATGGAGCGGACATTCCATTGCCCGACTATGAAGAAGTTCGTGTGGCAATTACCCGTCTAAAGAACAACAAAGGGCCGGGGGCCGAGGGATTGCCGGTCGAGCTATTCAAATACGCTGGCGAAGAACTGATAAGGAGCATGCATCACCTTTTTTGTAGAATATGGTCTAACGAAAGCATGCCCAACGATTGGAATTTAAGTGTGCTCTGCCCAATCCACAAAAACGGAGACCCCACAATCTGCGCCAACTACCATATTGAGATAAGCCTCCTCAACGTCGCGTATAAGGTTCTATTCAGCGTCCTGTTTGCAAGATTAAAGATCACCGTCAATAAATTGATTGGCCCTATCAATTGAGCTTCAGGCCCATGAAACGAGAATCGACACACACCACCTTTTCCTCGATTTCAAAGCTCCTTTTGACAGCAGGAGAAAGGTACTGACTTTATGCAGATATGACTGAATTTGCTATCTTCGTAAAACTAATATGGCGGTGTAAACTGAGCAATATTGAAAGCTCCGTCAGGATCGGGAAGTATCTCTCCGAGCCGTTCGATTCCAAACGAGGTTTCAGATAAGGCGACTCCCTATCGTGCGACTTGTTCAATTATCTCCTGGAGAAAATAACTTGAGATAGAGAAGGTATAATCTTCTATAAGAGTGTAAAAATTCTGGCGTACGCAGATGATATTGCGCGCTATTAGTTCTGCTTTCTCCAGAATTGATAAGGAAGCGAAGCAAATAAATGAGGAGAAATACCCTTCTGTCGATCAAACAAACAGTCATTGCACTCGCGACTAGGCTCCCACATCACTGTTGACAGTCATAACTTTGCTACGGCATCAAAATTCATAATTTCGTCTATCTTGGAACCAGTATAAAGACCACCAACAATGTCAGCATGGAAATCCAACGCAGAATAAATCTTTCCAACAGGTGCTACTTCGGACTGAGTAGGCAATTGAGAAGTAAAGTCCTCTCTCGACGAACAAAAATCAAACGCTATAAGTCACTTTTAAACCCCGTCCTGCTACATGATGCAGAGGCATGGACGATAACAACATTTGAAGAGTCGGCGTGTTTTCGAGATAAGATTCTGCGATAGATTTATGATCCTTTGCGCATTGGCAATGTCGAATACCGCAACCGACAACATTGACATAGTTCAGCGAATTAAAAGATGTCAGTTACGTTGGCTAGGTCATGTCGTCCGAATGGATGAAACCACCGCAGGTCTGAGAGTGTTCGACGCAGTACCCGCCGGCAGCAGAGAAGAGGGTGAAAAAAATCAATTTGGATGGACCCGATGGTTGGAGAGATATTCGTGAACGACGACATATACGTCACTCGCAAAATTTCCACGGTGGCTCTCTTACCTGGACTGCTTTTAGCTACAGTGATAAGTGAGAACACAAATATGTTTTATTTCTCATAAGATGAACTCAGAAAATTACGTGTAAGTATTAGGTGATATTTTATTAAATTTTGCAGAGGGATTTCACTCTGAGTGTTGGACGTTTCAATAGAACAATGCTTACATCCACAGCGCTAAATGCACAAAGGCGTTTTTTGCCTCGAATGATATTCTTGTGTTGAAGTGGACTGCGGTTAGTTCAGACTATAATGCAATGGAGTACTTCTGGATCATTCTTGGCTAGAATTCTTAAAAATTTCTACCATAATAAATAAAATTCTTAAACATTTTGTATTCGAAAGCTTGCTTCTTTACTTATTTGAAAGTTAAAAATATTTTACACTGATAATTTTCTGAAAAAATATAACCGATTTCTGAAATGTCTCAAGTAGATATTGCGCTCAGTGTATTAGAACCCACTTTCTTTTTATAAAATTTTTCATGATAATCACATAAATTTCAAAATTAATTCAATTAGGGAAAATTTGTCTGTCATGAATAATGTTTAATGTTAGTCTTAGCTTCTAGAAAAGGAAGACAAAATTCCGGTATCAGCTGTCAGAATTTCAGTGTCCTTCTAACAGTAGGCGAAATTGAAGCGATTAGTGTAGTCGATGACACTATTTCTATAAAGAAAAGCTTTATTATTCCTTAGCATAAAACAATTCAACTTTTTTCTGCTAAAAATTTTGTTTGTTCCTTCAGTATGAGGGTGTCTTCAAGCTGGTCATCTCCAGTTTAGCCACAAATATACGGAGGCCCGCCAAAAACAGAATTTTTTATTTAAGAGTGTGTTACGAGATTTTTTAATAATATCACGGAAAGTTAACAGATCGGTAGAATTTTCAAATTACTTCGTATTAAACCTTCATAAAAATGAAATTTTCTCAACAAGTCAACAGGTAAATTTGTACTCAGGCATATTAGAAATAGACATTTGGAGAAGTGAAAAATTAAATTGCGTTCTGTGAAGGCAGAAGGAAGGAATAATTAAGAAATTGTTATATATACAGCTGTTTCACTCTCCAACAACTTTTTACGAGTAATTACTGGCTTTTACACAGTCGTTCCCAATAAATTTGTGTACGATATGTATCCTTTGAGTGAAATCCGCATGGTAGGAGGTTTCTTTCCTTTTTCATAGTACGAGGAAGTATCGAAAGCAGGAGTGCGGAACATTAATCCGCTAAACCTAGCCTACTCCCATCTTATGTCTTTCCCACGAGACCACTGGTCTGATCCAGAATCAGTCTGCGGATAAAGCGTCCTTTGCATGAAGTTTGCTGCCACATCCTGATGCTTGTGATTCTTTCCTCTCTTTTTGCTGCTGTAGACGTCTCTGTTAAATTGTATATTCGCGCGAACTCGTCTCACTGGATGTCAATCGGCGCCATACTGGCTTATACCTCAGTAGCGTCATTTGATACGGTTAGAAAGGCACTTATCACGCGTATTGCAGAAACCCTATATATTGCGTTAATTGGTTTAGCAAACGATTTTATGTCTAGCGGCTGTATCCATATTGGAGCCGCATACAGTATAACTGATCTCATTACCGTAAATATTAAAAATCGTCGGCTGGAATGCACAAAGCCTTTATTTACCATCATTTTATATAAATCATTTTATACTTTATTTGCTTTACATGTCTTATTTCACATTTACATGAAACATGAAGATTATTTTATTAAATACAAATTCATTTATAGATACTATTTAATATCATGGTGGAACATTTTCAAATCGAACTTCAAATATCAAATCCTACTAGTAGATAAATTCAAAACAACACATTATAAATCATTGACGCGCCGGTGACGTACTTTATTGCAATGTATAATACTGTAGTCAGCTCTTGTATTGAATAGAAAAAATTCACAAAACAAAACGATGTGGGCCAAGTTTTGAGAATCTTTCAAGAATTCCTTCTGCAGTGACTTGTCATTATCTAAAGGGCCTTTGAATCTATCTATCAAGCAGTCAATAAGATTTTCTTTTCGTTGCTTTTCAAAGCACATACTTTTTCTGGAAGCAGCATACTCAGTAGAAAAGCGCGTGTTCAAATCTTCGCGGATTATATCCAACAGAGGACCCTTTAGTATTCTTCGCAAGTTCTCACGCAGAAATTGTCGGCCGCAGATTCTTGATTTTTTTCTTCAACTATCAATTCTGCGAAAATTTTTCGGTGTCTAAATGAATGCATCGAAAATGTTCCTCAACTTTTTGATCGATTCTTTCTGTCCCCCTTTCTCCCCTCTGAATCCGCCACTAATGAAAATCATTATGTATAACAGCATAAAATCAGTTCCCTTCCATTGGTTGATGTATTCCTTATATACTCCTAATATTAAATAGAGTTCGATTTGTTCTTTACATTAATATTTTGGAGTAGTGAAACTAAGTGAGTCTACGACTTACTATGGAACGAGTATATACATAAGATACCAAATTTGTTAGTAAATCATTCTGTTTCTTCGAATATGCTATGTTTAATTGTTTTGCAACGCTTTTGACCTTGGTAATTAGACTAAGATCTTCGGTTACACCCAAACTTGGCCCTTCCTTACCTTCTTTAAGTTATATACATATGTATATACTACAAATTTTGATTTTGTAATAATATTTGAAAGACTTTGTTTATCTTCGATGAGATATTTAAGCAGTTTGATACTTACGTATAATGAATATGTAGACGATCAGATCATACATATGAACATCCCATTTGGTAAGTTTTATTTAATTAATAATTTAATTAATATTATTAAATTCATATTATTTAATTAATAACTAGTAATTGATATTAAGATCGCAATCTTCTTTGAATAAATTATTAAAAAGCATAGTTGAAATATTATCCCGTTAACTGCTATTGCCGCAAATTTAATATTTTAGAAGCCAGTCATTAAATTACATTTTCATATAATTAAACTACAATTCAACTCAGCTGGAATTAACTAAATAAAGTTTGCGCCTTAAGTCTTTTGTTACGCATTCATAATACGCGACTTGTCTAAATGCTAATTTGTAGTCACAAAAGAATTAAATGCAACATCAAAAGTGGAAAATCAAACAACAGCACCAGAGCTGAATGAACTCTTTAACCTTGCTCGGACACTTAAGCTGTGGAATATGCATTTTTCACCAAAGCTATTTGGCCGGCGAAAATGTCCAGCGCCTGAAAAGGAGTGAAAGGCCATTTTATTGCCTTGCAAAATGGTAAATAAGCTCCGCTATTGCCGGCCTACAACGCACAGCAACAAAAATGGAACAAAAAGCGGAACTCCATAGCAAAAGGGGAAAAAGTGTGAACAATGCGCTGGCGTCGTTTTGTTGCAACGCCGAGTTGTTGTGCAGGAAATATTTGCGCTTCACGGTTGGTCGAAATGAATTTACAAAAAGCAAAAGGCAAACAAACGCAGTGCCAAGCTGGAAAAAAACATAAGAAAAGAAAACAAACGCAACACGCCAACAACAATTGGAGCATAAACAAAGCCAACAACACTTGCGCTCAATAGACACGGCTAGCGGTTGCACCAAGGCGCAGCAATACAAAGCAAAGAGGTGTGGCTATGGCCTAGCAACACAGCGCTAGGCGTGCAACAACAGCAACAAGCGCGACTTGATAAGCACCAACAAAGTGCGCGCACGTTTTGTTGTTGTCATGTGAGAAATGGAAAAAATAATGGTTGTAGCGCGCACGTCACGCTGTTGTTGCTATTTTTGCTTTACATTTTTCTATTTCTTTTTTGCGCTGCAACCCTATCTACGCGCTTTCGCCAAGACAACTCGCACCTGAGCGCTGTAGCACCAACAACAACGCTGCAATAGCAAAGCTGCGTGATTGGCTAGCTTTTTTCAAATTGAAACAACAACAAATATGTATTTATTTTATTTCCCCAGCAGACCAGATATCAAGCAGCTAGCATGCAACAACAATGCTTGGAATGGAAACTTGTTGCCGTGGAGAAATAAGCGAACGCGCAGAAGCGAGATGCAACCATGCGCACACACATGCGTTAGAGCGAGAAGCATAATAGTTCAGAAATGAGTGGATGAGGCGGCCGCAGCTGACACATTTCCAGTGTGCGCTGTGCAATGCGCTACTAGCTGCTAGCATTGTGCTGCCAAAGCTAACGAGTAGCAAACGCGTTGCACGTACTCGCTACGTCAAAACGTTGCAGCAAAAGTGGTGGTGCCGCTGTTCAAAATATGGGCGGTCACACGCGGCGCTCAACGTACTCGCTAAAAGCGCTGAGCGCTCACCTGCGTTCCTTAATATGCATAGAGAGAGCGGCGAGAGTGTAAGTATAGTTAATTGCCGTGATTATTTATCTCGCTCCAACACAAGCAATGCTGGGCGCCAACGAAATGTGGAGCATATGCTGGCGCTTTCCCAACTAACGGCGCTCCACACACATTGCGTGCAGCGCGGCAAATGTACATGCAGTAGCAACAAAAACAAGTGCAAACAGCAGTCGCGCGTTTCTTGTTGGACTCATTTGGCAGGTTGCGTGGCGGCAACAGCTTTGGCGCTCGACCAGCGCAACATATACAACCAGTTCGTGTTCGAGCGTGAGTGGTGTTGCACAGTGTAAACGGATGTTGTGTTGTGAGCTCACGTGAGCCAAGCGAAGAATTGAGGAAGCTTTTCGAAAAAGTTTATTGTTTGTTTTTGCGTATGCGCCGATTTTGACGGCTATATTCTTATTTGTGTCCTCTTTTGTGGGCTTCGTGTGCGCTAATGCACAGTCGTACAAACTGTAGTGTCGTAGTCGCTGTTGCCGTCGTCGCCGCCGCGTTGTGCTTGTTGTAGTGCTTCTTGTTTAGTGTTCTATCGGCGGCTTTGACGTCCTACATGTCCGTTTGACGTTAGAGTCGCATCATCAGTTTTATTGACGCTTTGCTGTGCAGGAATTCCGAACGCAGTTGCGCGCGTGTCTGTATGCGCAGCTTTGTACTTGTGGCAGCCACATTTTGGCAGTGCTTGCTAGCGACGGTGACAGTGCGCTTACCTACATGTGGCAGGCAGCAAGCGGGTGTAGTTTGAGCGCTGTTGGCGGATTTTCAAAAACAACTCACAATCAGTGTTAACAAGACAGAGAATTACGAAAATAATTGCAACAAAAGAAAAAAAAAATAAGATAGACAGTAAAACTGCATATGTAAAGAAGAAGTTGAAATTTTTAAATATTGAAAAAAATTGAATTCTTTAGAAAAAAAGTAAATGTTAGAAAACTGCGTCGTATTGAAATAATTTCATATTGAACAAACTAACTGGTTTATAACTAAAAGTTAAGTGTGCATCATACAACAATACTCTGTTTGAAGCACAGCAAAATACAAAACTTACCGTGCAATAGTAAAATTGTGCAATAACAAACTTGTAAAAATATAACCAAAAAGTTGAAAGTGTGGAAAAGTTCAAAAATAATAAAATAATGGCAGCTTATGCACAATTCGGATATGGCGGCTACCCTTCCGCATCACAGGTTAGTAAAGGCAGACAATTTAATTTTTTTCGAATGTGGTTTGCAGTTAGTTGGATTCTAAGTTTAAAAATTTGCAATTACTAGCTGGAAATATTGAAAAAAATTGTTATACATATTTTTAAATTTTTTTTTTACAATAATTGTAAATACTGAAAGTGAATCTATTAATAAGATAATTGTAACAAAAGTTTTTAATATATAAATTATTGCAAAAGAGTAATCGGAATTTGGAAATAGAAAACAAAATATTTAATTATTCTACATAATTCATTTTGTCACCTTTAAAGTAATCACCACCAGATTTAAAACACTTATGTCAATGATTTTTTCAGTCCTCGAAGCACTTTCCATAAGCACTTTTTGGAATGGCTCCTTCATCGAATTTTGTTTTATTTCTTCGATTGTCTGAAAACGGGTGTCACGGAGCGTGAGTCAGTTTGGGTAACAAGAAAAAATCACACTGAGCCAAATCTGGTGAATACGGTGATTAATCGCTGGTATACATTGAGATTTTGGGTTTAAATTTCGTTACAATCGTACTCTCTATCAGTACGAGTCGGGCATGAACGCGTTTCATACCCAAAATATTCACCTAAATCATTCGAACGGACTCTCGGAGCTTTCTTGACGTCTCTCTAACACTTGCCTGACCATGTTCAAGCACGATACCTTTCACGTTTTTTTTGTATTTTTATCAGTTGAAGAGGTCGAAGGTCGTCCAGAACGCGGCATGTCTTCAACGATCTCTCGACCGTAAGCCTTTTCCAACATTCACCACGATTCCGCACACGAAATTTGAGACTAATTTTATATCTGTTTATTAAGGAAATTTTTGAAACTAAACATTTTTTGCTTACCTTTTGAATTACCAAAAACTTGATTTCCTACAAATGTATAATCCGGCTTTAAAGATACCAGCTCGTAGCCACTAAACATATGAAAGACGGCTCTAGCTGAGTTGCAGCATAAATTAATTTAATCTATTTTAATATTTAACATAGTTCATTATAATCCAATTTGATACGACAACTACACTTGCAGTCAGTTGAAAAGTTTGAACTACACAAGGCTGCCTCTAAGCCATCCACTATATTCTAAAAATCAAATAATTTGCAGTGTTTTAGAATAAACATTTTACTAGGTATGTTGTAGTTGGTTTTATGTTCCAAATTAAATTTTTGATTTAAAACATAGACATTAGTTTAGGTTAGGTTAATCTCGTTGGCCAACAAGCCACGCATAGACGAGTTTGATCCTTTGCGATACCAGATGGAGTTCACTTGTTAAATCGAAGAGGAGTAGTCATCGTTTAGGATGCTTACGCTTGACGTGAATTTTAACAGACTCTGCGGACTCACATTGATTACAATAAATTCTTGGCCTAACATATTATTTCTGAAATGTAAGCAAACAACAGGGGTGCCATTATTCAACGTACTTTTGCTGATTTTTTACCAAAAATATAAAAAAAAATAATAACTCTTTTCAAAACTTTGCCTTTGACATGCACTTAAAAGCACTACAGAAGCTTGAAACCAAAATTTTTTGGAACTTAATGCACATAACCGCAGTTATGACTGAGATTTTTGGAATTTTAAAAATCTGATAAAAGAGCAGCGAATTAAAAAGTGCATTTTTGAACGAAAAATCGGAAAAATTGTTCACAGAAAAGCTCTTGGCTAAGCATAGTTTGATGTTTTAACGCTGCCTATATAAGAAATATACAAAAATTAAAATTGTTTTTTCAAACCGCGAACTCGGTAGACCTCTTTAAGATTTAAAAATTATTCTGTTTTTCTAAAACGTCTGTTTAGTAGTTCAAATTCTAACTCATTCGGTTCTTTTTACTTTTAAACCTCTAAAGAAAGTTTTCCAAAGATGTTTTATATAACTTTAAATATCAAAAGACTTATATGTGTATATAGTAAGATAGCCTTGAACACATTTTTATAATAAAACCTTGCCCATACAGCTCACCTATCATTGACATTTTTAAGAATGTGGATTTTTTCAACTACAACTTAGTTTCACTCAAGACTGTCTCACTCTGAGGCAAATTTTTGTACAGAAAGTAATATTAACAACATATATTACAAATACATAATTTTATAGAGAATATGTATACTTTTGAATTATTTTTGAATCGAATCGACGGACATTATTTCATCCAATGTTATAATTCTCACGTTGCTTAAAAATAGTGCGAATTTTACTTACAATAGTTTCCTTCCGACGGAATTTCTTCCACTTACCTATATGTGTATGCATGTATATTTGAAAAAAAAATTAAAAATAATTTTTAGCCGCATTTGATCATATAATACACGTTTTCCTATACATTTCCTTCGTTAAAATCGTTTCCTTTAATATTCGATTTTATTGAAGGGAACCAATAGTTAAATAAGATTCACTATAGGCAAATGTTTCATGTGCACAAACTGGGTTTTTTGTTCCTTAAGCGTAAAAAAGGAGAGATTCCACCGCTTAACCCAGGAGTGCTGCTAAGCATCCTTGACACTTATATCACTGGGTTTCAAGAAGTGCTGTGATGAGCGTAGTGGGCACAAGAGACAACAGGTCGAAGAGCTGGACTGAACTTTTTTGATTTTAAGTAAAAGTACAAAAATGAATGAAAATGTCGTTAAAACACCAGCCCTTAGCCATTGGCCATAAGAAAGACGGTTCTAGCTGAGTTGAAGCACAAATTAATTTAATCTAAACGGATATCTGCATTTTACTACATTGGTTCAAATCTCATATGCCAAATTCTATGAAGATAAAATAGTTCAAATAAAACAGTTTCGCATACAAGAACTTGATTTTGATCATTCAATTTGTATGGGTGTCATGGGCTATAGGGATCAGATATGGGCGTTTTGGCCAAATAAGCTCCTTCTTAGGAAGAAGAAAACTTTAAGGCCAAGATTTAAAAATCTGGAATGGAAAGAAAAACGAATGCTATGACGAGAATTTATTATAATACTAAAAAGAGTCTATTTAAAGGGTTACATAGGTTTCCTCGGGTTAAAAACAGCCTTTTTCAACAATTTTTTTCTCATATAAAAAATGAAATATTTTATAATAATTTTTTATTGTTATAAACATACACTATTAGAAAAGAAATTCTGAAATTTTTGGAAAATAATATTTTAAACTCAGCCATTGCGACGCCATTTTCGTTGACCCACGTTGGCAAGATAACTCTTACAGGATCTTCTAAAGCGAAAAAATACGTGTTTTAGTTCAAATCATAACTTAGAACTTTGACGAAGGAAAAAAAATACTGAAAATTTAATTTTTGGGAGACATTTTTACAAAAAAAAAAAAAAAATCAGTGAAAATTTCGCGTTTTTTTTCTTAGTAATTCTCGAAAAATCTTGCCAACCGACTTCAAAAGTCACAGTTTCGAAAAAAACGCTCTTGAAGACGGCGCAGTTATCATAGCTAACCTCGAGCGGATAAGTTCTCAAAGCTGTATCTCCGAAACTATTACCCGGAACAAATTGAAAATTGAAGACAATATCCTAGAGGTATTGTAGAATTTAATAAAATAATAAAAAAAAATCGATTTTTTGAAACCCGTAAGCCCATGTAACCCCTTAACAATACAAAATCATACCAATGAATTGCTTACTTTTACGTATAAATAAAATTACTCCAAAAATCGCTTGTTCTTATTAAAATTTTATGACTCTCCACTTTTTATTTGTTATTTAGACATAAATTTGTATATATAGTATTAATGTATATTATATTTTAATATAAGATAGTTTGGAAATAAATTGATTTTTTACATTGTTGAATTAGTATGATTGACGTAGGTAAGCACGTGATTGATTTAAAGATAAAAATATAATTGAGATTAATATAAACATGTAAATTAAATTAAGCTAATTAAATAAAATTAATTTTTTTATTGTAGTTAGTTAGCACATATAAAAAATTACATGAAGTTCATAACAATGTATCAAATATATTGTATTGGCATATGAATACAATGACTTCACATAAGCTATATTCCATATTATTAATATTTAAATTATGCAGGAATATTTAATAATATAATTAATAATAAAATAAAAAAATTATACAATAAAATAAAAATAATTAATAATAAATAAACCTCAGCGGAAAATTTTAATTATATTTTAGGTGTAAGTAAGTGCATCATCGCAAGCTTGCTGTTACCTAAATAGATATTTACAAATGTCCAAGTTAGTAGTTATTTAGTTAGTGTTGAGGAACTGCACTTCAAAATCTTCGCCCACTTGTGCACTGACCTATTTTTTATTGTAATTTTGCTTTTATGACTCACTGGTGACTTATGCCGCATTGGCACTTGACTAAATGCATAAGCACATAGGTATGTAAATATATATGTATATTGAAGTCAATCAGCTAATGTCAAAAATAAGCCAATTTCAAAGCATTGCTCGCATACTTCAAGATCAAAGCGATATTTGCATTAAATTTATGCTTGTTAACATGCTGAGAAGATTTGTTTTAGTGGCAGCCGTGATTAGAGCGCATGATTCGAGAAATAACGTTGCAAGAATTTCTTTTGAGGGATTTGCTGTGCGAAAAGTCAAGTGATTGCGATGAGTAAAGGTAGCTGAAACAAGCAGGTGGTCGGTGGTTACTATGCAATAATTTATACTATATATAATGCTATTTATGAAGTTGAATAGTTGCATGTTGTTTTAGAGGTGAGATTCAGTTTTTTAGAACAATTAGTGCGACTGATGTTTTTAAGTTTTTGATTTAATACCAAGATTGTAGTTTGATGGATATTTTTAATATTCTTTGTCGGTATCATGCGCGGTTTTCTGCCAATAGGTTGTGGCAAATTTTACAACTAATTTTTTCAATATTGAAGTCTTAATATGTATATATGTATGTATACATTATTAGTTACTCGAATGATATTTTATATGTGCAGACATGTAGAAATAAAGGGTGATTTTTTAAGAGCTTGATAACTTTTTTTAAAAAAAAAACGCATAAAATTTGCAAAATCTCATCGGTTCTTTATTTGAAACGTTAGATTGGTTCATGACATTTACTTTTTGAAGATAATTTCATTTAAATGTTGACCGCGGCTGCGTCTTAGGTGGTCCATTCGGAAAGTCCAATTTTGGGCAACTTTTTCGAGCATTTCGGCCGGAATAGCCCGAATTTCTTCGGAAATGTTGTCTTCCAAAGCTGGAATAGTTGCTGGCTTATTTCTGTAGACTTTAGACTTGACGTAGCCCCACAAAAAATAGTCTAAAGGCGTTAAATCGCATGATCTTGGTGGCCAACTTACGGGTCCATTTCTTGAGATGAATTGTTGTCCGAAGTTTTCCCTCAAAATGGCCATAGAATCGCGAGCTGTGTGGCATGTAGCGCCATCTTGTTGAAACCACATGTCAACCAAGTTCAGTTCTTCCATTTTTGGCAACAAAAAGTTTGTTAGCATCGAACGATAGCGATCGCCAATCACCGTAACGTTGCGTCCAACAGCATCTTTGAAAAAATACGGTCCAATGATTCCACCAGCGTACAAACCACACCAAACAGTGCATTTTTCGGGATGCCAAATGCGGCAATTTTGCTTATTTACGTAGCCATTCAACCAGAAATGAGCCTCATCGCTGAACAAAATTTGTCGATAAAAAAGCGGATTTTCTGCCAACTTTTCTAGGGCCCATTCACTGAAAATTCGACGTTGTGGCAGATCGTTCGGCTTCAGTTCTTGCACGAGCTGTATTTTATACGGTTTTACACCAAGATCTTTGCGTAAAATCTTCCATGTGGTCGAATAACACAAACCCAATTGCTGCGAACGGCGACGAATCGACATTTCACGGTCTTCAGCCACACTCTCAGAAACAGACGCAATATTCTCTTCTGTACGCACTGTACGCATTCGTGTGGTTGGTTTAATGTCCAATAAAGTAAACTGAGTGCGAAACTTGGTCACAATCGCATTAATTGTTTGCTCACTTGGTCGATTATGTAGACCATAAATCGGACGTAAAGCGCGAAACACATTTTGAACCGAACACTGATTTTGGTAATAAAATTCAATGATTTGCAAGCGTTGCTCGTTAGTAAGTCTATTCATGATGAAATGTCAAAGCATACTGAGCATCTTTCTCTTTGACACCATGTCTGAAATCCCACGTGATCTGTCAAATACTAATGCATGAAAATCCTAACCTCAAAAAAATCACCCTTTATATGTGTTAATTAATTAGTCGAAGGTGGTGTCGTTTTTAAACGGACTAAGTATTTGTATAACTGAATTGTATTTTTACAAAATGTCTTTAGAGTGTGAGAAAACGATTGAAAATTCTTAAAATAATGTAGAAAATTGTATTTTTTATTCTTGAAAATTTCTTGATGGCATCACTATAATATTATGAGGGTTGTAAAAGTTGATAAAAATGTCAAAAAGCCATAAAACTGGAATAGAGTTTAAATTTTGGTTTATAAAACGATGTGTTAGCTAATACTGTTGGTTAAAAAGGAGTTTGAATATTTGTTTCTTCTGGCAAATAACAGCCTTTTCTCAACATTTTTTTTCATATACAAGTATAAAAAATATTTTATTAGAATTTTTATTGTAACAAACATACACTATTAACAAAGAAATTCTGAAATTTTGGAAAAAAAATACTTTAAACTCGGAAATTGTGACGTCTTTTCCGGTGACCCCTCGGAAAAAAGTTGCGCCCGCGTTGGCAGGATAACTCCTTACAGGATATTCTAAAGTGCAAAAACACGTCTTTTAGTTAAAACCTTAACTTAGAACTTGGAGAAAGGAGAAAAACTGAAAATTGGATTTTTGGCAGACATTTTTACAAAAAAATGAAAATTTCGCAACATTTTTTTTAAATAGTTCTAATCGGAAAAAAATATTCTTCATCTAAGTCTTTAAGAATTGTATTTCAAAGGCCTGTGTAAAATTTCATGAAGATCGGTTGAGAAGTTCTTGATAAATCTTGCCAACCGATTTCAAAAACACAGTTTCGAGCGCACAAGTTCTCAAGGCTATATCGCCGAAACTATTGCTCAAATCAACTTGAAAATTTGGGACAAAATTCTAAAGGTGTTATAGAATTTAATAAGCGAATAAAAATAATTGATTTTTTGAAACCCGTAGGCCCATGTAACCCCTTAAGTAGTTATTATTTACCTTCTTAACTGATTTAAGTGGCTATATACAGTTAGAAGGCCGAAAACAAATGAACATTTTAAAATTTTTTCTGAGAAAAATTTCAAATTTATTGATCCAAAAATTTGTACACATATTACTGTATCTTTTAACTGTATTTTACAATTTAGTGTAAGTAAAAAGAGCTGATCTTCGGGAGCTTTTCTGAAAACAGATGTTTTGCGGTGACCATTATATCTTTGAACTGGATCCTCTGAATTTAAAAAAAAAAACCAAACTGATTTCGTCACAGTAATTTTAAATCTATTCTAGTAAAAATTTAAGGAATAAGCAAAAAAAAAAATTGAAGGAAAATGCAAAATAATTTTTTTTTTGGCAAAATAGGCGGTTTCTAAAAAAAAAAACGATTTTAAACCAAATTTTCGACATTAAATTGTTTATAAAAAAATATTTATCGGTGAGAAAAAATCTGTGTTTAGTTACTAAAAAATGTATTTAAGAAGCTCTTGTGAAAATTAAAAGGGTTTAACCGTTTTCGAGTAATGTTGGTCACCGGCTTTGAAAGCACCATTGTGAGAAAAAGTCGTTAAAAGTTTGGCCTTGTACTTCCAAGCGCTCTGAAACGCTTTTCCAAATTTTCGTGTAACTTCAAAAATATTCACCAGCACGATATGGAATTTTCTGTGTGTATTCCTAAATATACTGGTATGAACATTTAGAAAAATAAAATTAAAAAAATCGATTTTTTGAAAATCTAACTGTATATAACACTTTATTAAACATTGAATTTGAGGGTTTGATAATTTTCTTTTGGAATTTTTGCTTTTTTTTTTGCATAAGTATAAATAAACCTATAAAAGTTTTCCGCGATACGGTAAAGTACTTCAAAAACTAAATTGTTTTCTTCCAGGTAGGCGTTTTTAAATACCGTTTCTACAACAGAAAAACTTGGAATTAATTTTTGTCAATCGTTTTTATAAATCCATTATCTCTATATAAATAAAATATTAGGAAAAGTGTAATTTAGTAAGTAATCATTAATTTTCCTTGCCATAGTAGCTGATATGACTTTAAAAATAATTGGGAAAATAAATTATTTCCTTTGAATAATTTTAAAGTATATTTCTTTGTTGCCAAAAAGTTTTAAAAATTTCCACAACACCCTCTCTTTATGCGAAAAACTTCTCGTACTCTCATCTCCAACTAAATTAATAAGCATAAAATGCTTCGAATTACATATGTGGTATTGAGAAATTGCATATCATGTTTATTCATGTATAAATTAATATTAATAATATATGTTTTTTTGCTTTTCACATGTGTATGCATATTTACTGTTAATACACACATAAACTGCTGCACGTGCGCTTATGAGCATACCAGCCAGGTGTTAAAAAATAGTAAATACAAATTAAAACATACCGTTTCATTTCAATAATTCACATTAAATATGCCAGAAGGCAATAAAAATGTCAAAATTTAATTTACCTCCGCACGCCCCCTGTACGCGTACATGGCAAGCCATGAACAAGGTAAAAAATTAATCAAACATTTTTTTTTTGTGTTTTTAATAACCAGCTTACGAAAATGACGCCAACTAACTAATTAAAATACGAAAAATGCCAGCGCATATTAAAAATTAAAACATTTTTTTTTTTTTTTTTTTTAAGTCATTAAGCGGATTTTATTGTTTTTCGTTAGCTCTCTCCAACAAATATGAACAAGTACGCCTATAAATGACTCACGCATTTGGATTTTGGTGAAAATAAGAAAACGAATTTTATACTACAAGTATATACATATAGTAAGTAAGTAAGCAAGTAGTGTTGAGCATCACACGAAGTGTGTGAGCCTCAAGACGTGAGTGTGTCAGTGTGTGTGTGACACACAATCATTTATCAACTTTTAATTAATGAACTGACGTGCTTTTGACAGCGCGCTTTGCCACATACATATATGTACCGCATGCACATGTATGTACATATGTATGTATAGACTTAAGGGCATGACAACACATACAAGTACATATACCTACTTAAGCTTAGCATCTTTTCTCATCTACTAACTACGTTTATAAATAATTAAAGCCAGCTTCAGCAATAAGAATGTTAACAGAAAATGACAGAGAAAAAAAAACTTATGCGGAAAAAATTTAATTGCCTTGTCACAATTGTGTGGGAATTCGTCAGCTTTGAGCCGAACAATTTGTTGCTATTAAAGTACCTGCAATCAGCTACTGCAGACCGAATACACATCCACATAGCCAGCGCGCTTAAAGTCTCTTTAAGGATATGCTGCGCCGGCGCGCCAACCCGTAAACAAATACATGCGCCTAGACCAAGTTGTGCGACCATTTTGTCCACTGACCATTTTTTATCCTTTTCTGGAACGCTCTCACACACATCACAAGCAGCTATAAAAAAAAGCTCAACGCTAGACGCGGCCACAACGCGACATTTATGAGCGTTATGACAAGCCATCAAGATAGGCGCAGAGTTGCGATCCTTTTATGGCAACGCCTTGCACTGCAGCAGTCAAAAGTCTCCGAACATAATAACATCCTTAGCAGCCAGCCTGCAGCCGTGCTGTATCCTCATTTCTTGTTGGGTGCATACAAAAATATTAATAATTCATGATGCGAGCGACTTGTTTTATGCGCTCGTAGGGCGCAAGCAACTGTAAAGCCGTTGTCTACTCCCACAGCTACCGCTGCGGCGCTGCTGAGTGACCACCGACCAGTGACCATTTGCTGGGCTATCGCAAATCGCAGATCGCAAATTAGATGCGTTGCAACGCAGTCGCTTCGGTGTCGTCGTCGTCCGTCGTTACAGCTGTGTGTGCGCTCGGGCAGCAAGTGCCTGCGATTGGCGTGCATTTCATCTATGTTATGTACATGGGGACCATATGCGCATACGCTTCGACCGCTACGGTGCGATAAGATCAGTTGTGATATTCTCAACTTCCATCTTGCCGGCAAGATCGGCTTCCGTACGACCGTTCCATAGTTGGCAATAAGCGTGTACACATTGCAATGCGATCGTCCGGCAGTGAGACGATAACAAAAATAATAAAAACAAAGTATGAGTTTATAAATTTGTGTAACGTCGGTAATCGTAGCGCCCATCTGCGGCGCTACACGATCGTCGCGCTTCGCAATGCGTACGCGCGGACGTTGGAAAAAATCCATTCACATTTCTTGCTTCTGCTACTATTTTTTCGCATATTGCATTAACTGCCTCGCTGCCTTTACACTTGCAAAGCTGTCGGTTTGTTGTAGACCACGTAGTGTCGGTAAGCGCCACGATCACTCAGCTCCTCAGCTTCAAGCGCATACATCAGAATCAGTTGGCGCATATTCGGAGTGTTTGAATTTTTCTGTTTCATCTGGCTAACTGCTGCATCTAGTAAATTTCTAGTAAATCATCGATCGCTGAGAAATTTAGCAGTCCATTTTTATTGCACACTTTATACGTTTTCAGTTGATGTCCTCGGTGCCTCTTCAAATGCTGAACAGTTCTCCATCCCGTGTTGGCGCTCTCAGCAGTCAAGGACTCGTAACTGTTTACCTTTTTGCTTCCACATTTCGTTTTTCACTTCGACAAAGCATTCGCCGAGGTGTTTATTGCGTTTGTGGCGCATTCTGCTTTGTACTCTCGCTACCTCCTTAGCGTTCTGTCAGTTTACGCTTATTCACTTTATGATTTATGATCGTGAGTTTCGAGTTTTATTGGTTTTTAGGCGTTGCTCTGGAGTTCGCATGCGCACCGATCGACTGCAGTAGATTTGTGTTCGTGGTTTTTGTCGTCTACGGTTTGATGATTCGGTTGCTCTTATTGTTTAATTGTATTCCTTTTTAATACTGGTTATTGGGCGTTTTTTGTTTGTTTTGATTCAATTGATTTCTGATTACTGCTCGTCAAGTTTTTTTTTTCGGGGAACAGAATAAAATGATAATTTATAATGGTAATTCGCATATATTATTTGCGAATTAAAAAAATAAAATTTATATGTGAGAAAGATCTGAAATATTTGAAGTTAAAGGATTTATTTTCAGAGAGGCTTAAAAGTAGAATTTACTACAGACTTCTGGGCAAAATGTTTTTGACATTTGTTTTGCTCAAAATAATAAAGTACAATTATGAAAATACTAATATATTTACATACCAAGTCACCTTTTGAGAAGTTCTTTTACTCTGTAGGTTTCTCCGAAAGTATTATAGGGATAAGTCGAGTTAAATATACATAATATATTAGACTTAGGGGTTACATGAATTTACGGAATCTATTTTTTTTTACTAAATTTTATTTATTCAATTTTCATTTGATCTGACTAATAGTTTCGGAGATACAGCCTTGAGAACTTGTGCGCTAAAGGCTAGTTAGGCTAAGTTCGCCGTCTTTAAACGCGTTTTTCTCGAAACTGTTTTTGAAGTCGGTTGGCAAGATCTCTCGAGAACTACTCAACCGATCATAATAAAATTTTACACAGGTCTTTGAGATACAATTCTTAAAGACTTGGACGATATATTTTTTTTTTTCGATTACAACTATTTGACAAAAAAAAAAATCAGTAGTAATTAAGAACAGTCCTACAAACTTGTCAAAATATATTTTTTTAAATATCATTTGCACGTGGAATTTAATTACAATTTCTGGCTGCTTTTTTGTCCCAATATATGTGTTTACCAAATCACCTTGCTTTTGAAAAATTCTTTAATTTTGTAGGTTTCTCAAAAAATATTGCAAACAAAGTGGAGTTAAATATATTCTGCTTAGGCTTATGTGAACTAGTACTACAATCTTGTCTTGGATCTGTAAAGCCTATATTTTTGAATTTCAGCATATTTTTGTGATTCTTTTAGGGTTCATGACCAAAATAGCTAATCAGATTTACAGAAATTGTTACACATCTACGTATTTCCTATTACAGTGAAATCTCCCATGAGCGGACACTGACAGGACCAGCCTTTCTGTCTGATTAATAGATTGTTCTTAATAAATATCAACAGATTTTAGCACCGGTGAGTGGTTAATGAAGACGCCCATATAATGAAGCGTCCGTTTAATAGGGCTTTCACTTATATAGATCCAGAAATCAAAATTCCTAGCTCCATTTGTCACACTTAATTTTTTGTCATGACATGAAAAATATATATTATATATCACACGCTTAATCAGCCATCAATTGATTAAAATAATAAATCGGGTATATTCACATTCTTTAAAGATTTTCTTCCAGAATCCTATTTTTTACGACCTAAAAAGATTATACCTGATTGCGCCAGTATAAAAAAAAAAATTATATTAAAGCTTCAAGATTTTTGTTGATGAAGCTGGAAAAAGTGAAAAAAATGTATTTCCCTAAAAAACATTAGAAGAATTGGTCCTGCTCTACTACTACATAGTCTGTACACAGTGGGCTTTGATGATGTATTGATCCAAGTAGAAGTATATATTCATACTTTCCTTTCAGCTGTGACATATTTATAATTTGAGAAACTTTACTAGAAAATGCAGAGCGGGTTAAGGGGTTATATACACTTGTGTTGGTTGGAAAAATCGATATTTTTTTTATTGCATTTTCTTAAAGTATATCCCTTTAAGATTATTTCTTGTAAATTTCATAGAGATCTGAGCACTAGAACCAAAGTTACAGCTGTCAACAGCGCGCTCCTCCCATATGCCCCCAAGTACGTGCCAAAACTTTAAACGCGATTATCTCGAAATGATGTTTTTTAAAAAGTACCGTTGCGGTGAGCAAGGTTTCTAAAGAACCATGCGACCTATCGGTCTAATTTTTTGCTAGCTACTTGAAAACTACAATATCTCGTACTTGAACGAAGGATTTTTTATTTGAAACAAGAGTTTTTTTTTGGGAATGAAAAAAATGAATTTTTAGACACACAAAAATCGATCTTTTCAGTAAAATCATCACCACTTGCGTAAAAATGTTTATTTCGCCAAATCCTTCGTTCAAGTACGGCGTTATAATATAAGCTAAAGAAAACTCTTCTTTTATTTGATTGCAGATGAACCATTACCTACTTATCATGCTCACCGCAAAGCGTCACAGAAAAAAAGTGTATCGACACAACAGCTGTAGTGCCAACAAATGGGCACATTTTTAACTGAAAAATTAAATTAAACAACTTTAAACATATATAAACATATCAACAGTGTTCAATTATTATTAAAAAATCCCGCCTTTGCAAAAAAAAATCTTAGAAAAACCGATTTTTTTTAGAAAATAAGTGTATATAACCCCTTAAGTTGTGTCGTCTTTTTAATATCGCCCAAAGAAACGAAAGTGGTTAAAGGAAATTATCTTAGAGAAATATAAAGTTGATGAAAAAAGTTGCGGTTGTAATGTTACGCTTCATCTGATGCCACAGATTCCCTTCGTTTTTCGTTTGTGTTTAAGAACCGTGATGTCATAGTCTGTAGTTTATCGGCAAGCTTTTATCTTGTTTTCTTCAATAGAGTTGTCTCGAAATAGTCTCGAGAAAATTCTAATTCTATCTCATGTAACAGACGAAAATGCGCCGAGTAAATCACACAACCACACACCAAATTAATCTCAGACTCTACCTTCTAAGAGAAAAACTTCAAGTTCCAAGATCAAGTTCAAGCTTCAGTCTGATCATCGGTTGGTTGTTTCGCTACCAAGCAGTAAGGACTTTAAGCGACTCTTTCACTCCAATCAGTAAACCTTCGAAATCAATAACTCCATGACAAATGAGAGAGGACTACATTAATCACTTTCGTAGACGTCTTTGGTTTTCTTGGTAATCCAAGCATTTTTAGCGGTAGCATTTTTTTCTTTTTGGAAATCATACAGATAGCGAAGTTACAGCCCTAACCGACGGACGATCAGTGTATTGCCAACATGATCGGATCACTATTACTCGAAACAGATAAACAGAGCAAAGGCCATCCCAAGGGTTTACGTAACTGGAACAGATCCGGGTTTTTATGCGGCCAAGGACTGTTAACTCAACAGCATCCTTCCAAAATATTTCAGAGATGTTTTCTGCCGCTATAAGAACCACAGTAAAGGCTCGATCAATATATGAATCCGTTTCGTTTACGTATATGCGACTGTGGTGCGAAAGGCGCTAGGATCCAGGCACCTGGTTATTATGAACGAACGAATTACTTATATATTTTATTATCTTTAAAAAAGTCTTTATATGAGCGCAGCAATAAAATTTATAAAAACTAAATAAGCTGTTCATAACATAATCCACACGTTCTTCTCGTTTCTCTTTGTATAAAATCAATGAATCGCAAATAAATATAAAATATATAAAATTCACCATTTTCTTCCGCTGACAACCGGTTATAGCCGCTACAACAAACGCTAACTGTCGAGAGCTAAACCAACAATATTTGAATATCACAATTTCTTATTTGCCAAAATGCCATTTTCTAAACACAAAAGCATTTCGAGAATTTATTATTTCATCTGCCATAGTAAATTGCGAATTAAAATGTTAATTAATTTTATTTTATGACCGCATAAACCGGCACAACATCTGCATTACAAACCGACAACCGAAACGACCACCAACTAGCAAATCAGGCAACCGAAATTTTGTGCTCACACATACACTCATACGTACGTAGCAAACTTTGTGTGCGTATGAATATGTATGGTATGCTCGAACAGCTGACTTGGCAAGCCTAGAGTAGAAACCATTAGCACTGCTAATGAAATTCTCGCCATAAAACTATTGAATGTGAGAGCAAAACACTGATTAGACTAGTAAGTTTGATATTTTTATATTTGGTATAAGGGAGATAGGACTTGTATTGACCGGATTATATCCATTTTTGACACCTATGTCTTAATACCAGAAAACACGTTCTCTGAGTTGGTAGAAAAGGTTCCTTTTCCAAACTTGGTGTTTAATATTTATTGGGTACGATTTTACGTGGCGTCAAATCTCGCGCACAATCCTTGGGCAGGGATGGTACGCCTTCTCACTTTAGCTCGCTTTCAAACGGATGTGGTTCGGCTACCCAGAAGATACTTGGTCTGAGACCGGAAGTCGTGAGCTGCTTGAGCCATATGTAAAATAATCGTTTCTGGCTTCTGACTCTCAAGTGAATGGCAATCGAGAACTATCCTTACTTACGTGAACTTCGCTACGCTGGCTAAGTCATGTCGCCCGAGTGTACGAAAACGCTCCAGCTCTGAAAGTATTCGACGCAGTACCCGCTGCGGGAAGCAGAAGAAGAGAAAGACCTCCACTCCGTTGGAAAGATCAGGTGGAGAAGGACTTTTGATCGCTTGGAAACTCATCAATAAAGAAGAAGAAGAATTGGTGGAGGGATACATTGTCGAGAACTTTCGATCAGCTTCAGTGTTAGGTTTCGTGACCACTGCAGCGCCTTCCGAGCGGAGGTGGTTGCCATAAAGGTAGCAATGACTTAGTGAAAGGAGGTCAAGACTCCTTATCTATAGCTTCTAGTTGTTTTGTGGTTATACTGGTTTGGGTGCCTGGCAACAGTGGTATTGCAGGAAAATTCTGATGAGCTTGCTAAGACAGATAGCTTAGGCTCAATAATCGTTGACCGCCTCTTGTGGTTCAGTACTGGACTGTTGGGCTTCAGACCAAATCAGCAAGCGCCGGTCGATTGTCAGCAGCTGAGCAGTCGGAATGTCATTCTCCTCTAGGCCTCGAAAGAGGCACAGCGAACTTTTCGCTTTCAGTAAGGATCATCTTTAAATGGTTTTAGGAGTTCTCACTTGACACTGTTTGATCGGGATTTATGCACTAAGTTTGAATAACTTTCCGAATGACAGCTGAATCAGCTGTTTGGTGGCAGATGAGTCCCAATTATCTCAACTCAAGGTCCAGTTATATATTTATTCGGTGTTTGGAGATTTCAATATGTATGGCCCATGACTAATATTTAAGCACTAGGCTTTGAAAAAACTACTAGTGAAAATGTTTATATTATTTATTTATATGATGTCCACATGCCTAATAGCCTGTGAGTACAAAAACAAAAACTTGCTTAAATATTCAATACAACAAACTCACAGCTTTACAAAGAAACTGACCTTCAGTGTTGTTTATTAAAATCACGGCGAAAAGGAAATGCAGTTTGCAATCTGGACATTGTGTTAACATAGTCAGCATCTGCTACGGTAGCTACTTGCAACGGCAGATACAAGACAACTGATGCAACCGCAAATGCATGCTACATTGCCAAGCAAGTGGTGAACTGACAGCGAACAGAAGCTTCTCAGCGCGATCAAAAATGCCCAAGAGCGTCTCAGAGGCCGATCGAGCGTTGATATGGCGAACGGTTGCAAGGGTTGCCATAGTATGGTGGCACTTCAAAAGGCAAAAGCGGACACTACTGTCATCACATACACACTTACACATACCTGTGTACATATTCACATATATAGTACATACATATATACATATATACATGTATGCTATATGTTAATATGCATTCATATCAGCGCCGCAGCATCAGCGCATAATTTTTATATGGCGGGAAGTATTTTGTTAAAATTATACGATCGTAAAATGTTGCAGTAAGTGCAAAATGAACGAATTTTATGTCAAAATAAAGGAGTATAAAAGGTATGCAGCACGGTGAGGGACAAGAAGATTACATAGGTTACCGCCTACCATGCGAGTATGAACAGCGCAAAAGCAGCTTCCGAAAAAATGGCCGCAGGAGTAATTATGCAAAATATTTAAATACCAAAAAGAAGCAAAAAGACCGAAAAAATAAAAATGCAAAGCGACCTTAATATATAAACGTATTAATATATAAACATATGCACACATATATTTATATGTGGTACATGTAAATTTCGTTTGCACTCTCTAGCAGACTGTCGAAGCATATAATTAAGCGAAATTTTTTGAGAGCGTCCAAAATTTTTATAGCGTCACTAAAAAATAAAATGTTCAAAATATTTGATCGAAAGCTGTCGATTTTGTTGCGCACTAGATTTGCTGCGCAGACAATGAAATATGTTACGCATTAGGGCGTAGCCAATTCTTGCCGAAAGGCTCTTGTGGCCAGCGCTACGCAACGCCTTCGATATTTCGGCACAAGTCAAATCAATGAGACGCAAGCCAAATGTGCGGCTTGCAACTGCTGACTGCTAACGAATATTCGCTTGAAATGCATAATTAGCGGCTTGAGGCTGGCCACTGGCTAGACTGTTGGACAATATCGTTATAATGGCTGTAATTATTATTATCTTGCTACTTTTTTCAGCTTTTTATGAATATTCAAGTCAGTATATATTTTAATTTTATAATTTTGAATATCAATATATAAAATGAGGGAAATTTTAGACTTTTTTCAGAGGAAAAAAGGCAGACAAAATAGGTTTTTAAAATTGATTATTATAAGTGTCCAACCCAGCAATTTGTTACAATTCATTTAGCAGGTATTATTGTCTATAGAATTTCAGATAATCTTTGAAGTGTCTACGCTAAGAAGAGAGGCTGATAATATTTGTACTTGAAAAATTTTTTTGCTAGTTATTTATTAAGTGTACCAAGAATACAAAAAATGCCAAAAAAAGTAAAAGAAGGTATAAAAATTATTGGAAAAAATTACCAATTGAAGGCTGCACATTCGCAAAGATCCTTACCGTACAATCCTTCAAAAAATTTTATGACTTAAGAGGCTATACCAGTGTGACCGCTTTTCAAAAAAAAAATGTTGTTTTATTTGCATTTTCGATAGCTTATATTTCCGTAAATATCCTGTGAAGTCGGTAAAGTCGGTAAAGTCATTTCTTGAATAGTTTTTGGATGGCAGCGTTCTAAAAAGCGACCGGCTCGGAGGTGCAACATAATATAAGTGAAACTTTAAACGCGTTTTTCTCGAAAGGGGCATTTTTCAAAATTATTGACATCATAAACTCACGAGAGATTGACCGATCGACTTCAAATTAAAACAGAAGTATTTTTTTTTATTTTTTCCAAGTTTTGTTAATTTTTGATATTTTTCAAAGATCGTATAGTCATTGTATAGAAAATATGTTTAAGTTTCATAATACTTCTAATTTTTTTTTTGTTTGAGCTACTCATTCGGTCGGAATCATGTCAGCAGTTGGGGCACTTTTTTTTGCACCTCTGAAGACAGCCATAACTCCGTTAGTTTTCAACATTTTTTGTAAAAAAAAAAAAAATTTTAAATATAGCTGAAAAATATACTTTATTACGTTCAAAGAAGTTCATTATATTCAATCGCGTACTTTCTCTTAAAAAAATTCACGAAAATCGCCTAATTTTTCATGGGTCACCACTGGTATAGCCCCTTAATGTTACAAAAATGAATTCTCAGAGCATATTCTGTTGTTTTCGGCCGATTGCAATTTACAAAATTCAAAAGATAAGTGCCTTATTTATTGCTATCCCTTTTATATTACTAAACTTCTTTCTTTCCAAAAAATATATGCCTTTTGGTATGTTTACTATTCATATTACTCCAAAGTAAATTTGTGAGAACGCGATGTGTGTGGTGTTCACAAGGCTAGAGGTGTTTCTTTAACATATATTACTTCAAGCAAGCCATGAAGGTGCTGGACGGTTTTGAACAGTTCGTCAATTTTTTCATTTAGAATACATATGTATATATATATATATGGAAGCTGCGCGTCGTTACAGTAGCGTTTTTGGCCAAGAATTCACTAACAAAACTCTTTATTCCGTTCCTTTTAACAAACAAAACGCACCATGATGAATTATTTTGGGTAGTCGAAAAAGTATTTTCGTATTTTGTCAATAGATGTCGTTTGCATCAAATCACATTGTGTCATTACCATATACCTAGTGTTGGGAAGGTTAGAATTTAAGCTTCATATAACTAAATAAAACACCAATTCGGGGAAAAAAAGTTTACACGTAAATGGTTTCTTGAATTTCTATTGTAAAACGGACACCATATATCTGTTAAAAGGTATGAAATTTTATTGATTGCCTTCTTGGTATAAATAATAAATTACAAGAAATATAGCAGACTTGATATTTGATGTTACTGTTTTCTATGTTAAGATTGCCACAGAGAAAATCTGCTTTGAACTTTGCTCTATCGGGGAAAATACAGATTTAACCGATCAGTACTGTCGATAAACTGTTTCATTCTACACAAACAGATCATAATTCAATAGTTTTATTTAATTAAGCGTATCTTCCTGTATTCTACTGAAAATTAGTATAAGATATTGACTACCAATGCTTATTTATAAATTCTGTAATTCGCTCTGAGCACCGATGCTGCATTACTTTCCAGTTTTCACGAATTAATCACAAATTGCTAATCATGTAAATATGTTCATGAAAAAGTAGTTTCACAACATAAGTAACTATCCACTTATTCGATTATTAAAAACTGTTTTCGAATCGCCATTTCTCTACTCGCTATTTTTGTGTGCTGCATACATTTAAAAGCAATAACAAAGTTAACGAGCTGAATGCGTGCAAGAGAGTACGCGGAGGCCTCATTAAAGCTTAGCACGCAGCTCCTCAAGAACGTAAAAACTTTCATATAAAAAAACGCTTAAGAAAACGTCCAGAAAACGTTCTGCGATAGAGTTACTTGTGCTAGTACGCAGCTCTTAAGAAAGCTAGTACTAATTTTTAATACTTTGTTTCAATAAAATGTGATATGGCAAACTGGTTTTGCGAAGAAAACATCAAAATTCAACAATTGTTTCTTGTGCAGGAAATTCGAAGTAATCGTTTCAAATTCATCCTAAATTAGTTTGAAATCATTATTATAAAGTATGTTCCCATTTTTGAAATGTTGTATAAAACCAACCAAATCGTCAACAACATTCCTTAAATCTCAATGAAAACGATTGTGTGTACCATTTACACATAACATAACATACATACATACGCACAAAGTTTTGTTTACTTTGTTTATTCTCTCTTGCTCTTCTAATGTGGATCATTCACGATGCGTACATCCAGCTGTCAAATTACTTCAGAAATAATGTATTTTTTTTTTCTTGAGCAATTACTTGAGAGCTGCGTACCAACCTTGAAAGTGATATAATCGCTATCCTCAAGGCTAGAAGGTTTTCTTTTGCATATGTTAGATCAGTTTTGCTATTGTGAATGGTTGCAATGGCAAATTTTCACCAAGAATGAATCATAGTAATTACACATGCGTCACAGGACATGCTAGGTCAGGGTTGCACCGCAAGTACTGCCTGTATATTTGAACCTAACGTATTTAGTTCAACTTTTGACGAATCGAAGAGAAATAAATATTTTTTGCTTTTATTTACTTAACAACTATTTATCATGATAAGCTAGATATTATAGAAATAATTTACATATACAAAATATTTACGTCAAATACCGAATATAATTCCAATACTTATGAACTCATTATTAAATTTTTCGAATGGTATTTTATCGTCACTTTGCTTTGAAGTTTGTTGATAAGCGACACAACGGTAATTGATTTTTATAAGTGTTCACATACCAATCATTTCTCTGCTGTGTGTATTTGCCTGTGAAGTATTTGCTGATGAAAACATGGTACTTAAGAAGACCCATTAATTGAAAAAATAATATATAATTCAAGTGTAAATATAACCTATAGAAATGTATGGAGACAAGCCTACTGATTGGGCTGTTGGTCCGTGCACTGATAACTGCGATGCTACTCGTAACTGTCTAAAATGTAGCTTATATATAAAAAATAATAATAGAAAAAATCTATTGCACAAAAGTGCAGTTGAAATATATTTTTTTACTAAATTTATATGTATGTTCAACTACAAGCACTTAATTACACGGATTTACCACCGTGAACAAAAAAGTTTTGGAAAAGTCTTCATAATGACCCCTTTCCAAGCATCCCTACCAACTTAAGTCGTCGCTTTATCAAGATGTCAAAATGTTTCTATTTTTATATGGCAGTCAGATCTGTCATCGATTATTTTATTATTTGCTCTCAACTACTACAGTATTCCTCGGAGCAGTCTTTCTAGTTTATCCAACAAAAAATAATTGTAAGAAGTCATATTAGAACAGTGCTGTGGTTGTTGGGTAGCATGAGTTGTGCTCAAAAACAAGGAGAATTTTAATTTTTTGGAAAAAAAAAAATTATTCCTTCACGGGAGTGTAGTATTGATTATCTATCTGGTAAAACAAACGCTGTTAAAAGGTTTTCTATATTTTTGGAAAATAGGATTAGTGCCTTGTGAGAATTCCGGCTGGAAGTAATGTTTTTTTTTTGGCAAAAAATTTTTTTTATCAATTTCTTCTAACAAACGAAAATCGCCCAAGATATGGAAAAACTTCTCGGCATGATGAGCTGAGTCCAATTTAGTAATGCCAGTTTGTTTTTTTCCTCTGTCTGTTCCCATATATGAAAACTAGTCCCCTAATTTTTGAGATATCGATCTGAAAACTTAACATATCCGTTTCTTGCCAAGAAGCATGCTGATTCCCCTGAACTAACTATATCGAACCACTATAGCATATAGCTGTAATGCAAACTATATCGATCAAACTTAAGTTCTCGTATGGGGAAATTGTTTTTATTTTACGCGATGTCTTCAGGAAATTCGGCACAAACTATTATCCGATATAATCTCCGAAGCAATATTCATATCGTAACTCTATAACATATAAATCGCTCTTACAAATTTACCGATTAATATTCAAGATAAGGATTTTTCTATATCCTTTTTATGTTATAAAAATGCACCTGTAAAAGGTTATAACAGCTTCGGTGAATCCAAAGTTTAAAGAGAGTTTCTTGTTTCATCTTATATATTTAATGGGGGCATTGGGTGTTGTTGCTTACAATGTTATGATTTGAAGCTTGCCTCCTGGCAGAGTCCTCAGAAGAACCCAATCAAGGAGGGTTTTGAAAGCAAAAGTGAGGGTACAAGGCGGTTCGGTCGAATATAGCGACCATCTCGAAGCAAGTTCGGATTAAAAATTTTGAAATGTAAATACGACCCCGTCGCTTACATGGGCAAGGGAAGCGGTCAGAATGCTTCCAAAACCTCTCGAAAGAAGCGAAACGATTGTGACCTAATTTTAAAGCCAGATATTCTTTTGATTTTTTTCTTGCTCCCAACTGAAAATTGCCGCTCCGCGAAACACGTTTTCAATTGATCGAAGAGATAAAACAAAATTCGCTGAAGGAGCTGAAGGCCATCCAAAAAAGTGCTTATGAAAAAATGTTTTGAGAAAACTAGTATTGATAAATAATTAAATATTTTGCGTTTTATTTTACATTTTCCGCGTAATGTTTCAACAACGGATGTACATATATGTATGTACTATAATTAACTGTAAATGTAAACTAAATGTCATTATCTTATTTGAAAATCTCTATTTATCTTTGGAATTGCATTGAAGGAGTCGGAATATATTACTCAATAAGTAACTACAAATTTCTCTAATGAAAATCTCAAGCCTCTCCCAAACGCTTCTCACGAAAATTGTGACATCAAACGACCATTTTGTTGCTTGATTAGTCGATAACTTCGAAGCTGATTATCTATACGAAAAATCTCTACACAAGCACTACACAACAACTTTTCGGATACATACCCAGCCACAGCAGGGGTGTACATACCATGAGGTGTCTGAAATGCGAGTTATGATGACGCTTTTAATTAACACGCATTAATAATGTAAACGTGTTGTTCAACGAATTGGCTGCACACAACCAATAACCGATCACTAGTTTAATGCAGCGGTTCGTAAAGCGATAATCATAACTTAGCGGCTTATCAGCGTGGAAGCCATTTTAACGTGTTTACATTAGTTTTTCACTTTTACAGGTTTTCAAGTGGACATAAATTTTACATATTTACAAAAACTAGATTTCGAATGATTTTTTTCTTCTATATAAATATAGGGTTAATAGCAATTTGTGATTTAACCGCTTGTCTTACAAATTTCCCATTTGTTGAAACATAAAAACATTATACTAATTTGTATTTTCAAATAACTATTTGTTAACCATATTTAATGAGTTACTTTATGCGCTTCTTCCAGCTGTTGTCGGCCAATCTCACGCAGTCACCGCAAACGGGCGACTCACCAAACACACCCAACACCGCAGCAATGGCCGGCTCTGGCGGTGCCAATGCGCCTGCGCTCAGTCCTTCGAATGTCGGTGAGTGTCGTGTGAATAGCGGCGCAGGCGGTTCAGCGGATGTGCCCAGTGGTGCAATGAGTCCGGATGGGCTTTCGCAAAACTCCAACAACACAACTGGCGGTGCTGGTGGCTTAAATAATCCTGCTGGCGGTGGCGCACTCGATGGCAGTGTTGGCGGTGTTACAGCTGCCGGTTTGGGCGTTGTTGGCCCCGGTGGTGCTGGTGGTGGCTCTTGCTGCGAGAACGGACGTCCCATTATGACAGACCCGGTGTCGGGCCAAACCGTCTGCTCGTGTCAATATGACTCGGCGCGTTTGGCGCTCTCTAGCTATTCGCGTTTGCCAGCGGCCAGCGTTGGCGTTTATGGCACACCCTATCCGTCGACGGATCAAAATCCCTATCAGAGTATTGGTGTGGATAGTTCAGCCTTCTATTCACCTTTGGTAAGTAGAAATATTGTGAATATTAAAGTAGTTCTGGCATTTTGCTTGAAGTACTCAAAAGCACAAGCGCTTGCCATTTCGCCGTCGCTTGTTGTAGGGACACTTTTAAGTTGTAACGCGCTGTTTTGTCGCTTATAAATGCTGTTTTATTGTTTTTAACATTGTTTTTGTTGTCCTTTCCTGTATTGTTGTTGTTGTTGTTGTTGTTACAACAATGGCCGACAACATGCAAACTTGTTTATGCTTATGTAGAACAGCACAATAAAGCAGTAACAATAACAACAATAACATTAACAACAACAACTACAATAACAATAACAACAAAATGTAGTATAACGACTACAATAACAATAACAACAGCGCTGTAAACAATTACCACCGACGTTGCCGTTCTGTGCTGCGCCTTTGTCGTCTTCGACTCCTTCGTGGCTGTTGCCATTTGACTTTGGCAGCGTTTGTGCCACTTCTGTTGCTGTTGTTGTTTTAATTGTTGTTAATGTGGCGCTTTACTTCTGAAGGCTCAAAAGCTAAAATGTGCATGCAAGCGCTTAACATTTGAATTAATGTTGTTGGATGTACTGATACACTGAGAAAAAATTCTGTTAAATTATTAAATCTATGTTTATAACAACAACAATAAATTTACATAACATTATACTCGATTGCCCTAAAACTGTTATATCCTACACAAATAAAATATTTTCCTTACAAGAACGTAATTTTGTCCGGTCAATTTGTATGGCAGCTATATGTTATAGTGATCCGATCTGAACAATTTGCTTGGAGATTATAGCGTTGCTTAAAACAATAATTCGTGTCAAATTTCGTGAAGTTATATTCTAAAATAAAAAAGTTTTCCATACAGAGACTGGATTTTGATAGTTCAGTTTGTATGGCAGCTATATGCTATAGTGATCCGAAATCGGCGGTTCCGACAAGGAAGCAGTCTCTTGGAAAGTAAAGGACATGTGCTAACTTTCAGACAGATAACTCAAAAACTCAAGGACTGGAACGCGTATTTACAAGCAGACAGATGGACTTGGCTCCTCTTCTCCGACTCGACTCCTTTATGTATATATTTTCACCACGGTTTTTCGAAGTTTCTTTCTAGTTTTTTAAGAGCAAAATTCGTGGTAAAATTAATACGAATATTAATAACTTGCTCAAGCTATAAAGAGATAGAAGCTAAAGCGAATCCGAATAATAGCTTCATGCACTGAAACTTCCTCATAAAAAAATTTCTCTCAGTGCACATTTGTGGCAACAACTGATTTGCACATCGCCATGTTGCAAGCAATGTCATTAGAGGAAGCGGCAAGTTGTTGCCACTCGTAAATAACAGCCATTGTGGAGAGCGCCACAGTCAAAGCGACAAGCAAGCCAACCAAATAACTGCCCGGGTAGGCCATACTTCTTTTCTGTGGCTTCCTTGTGGCAGCCATGTGACTACTTCTACACTTGTGAGTAGCAGCAAGAACTAGGTGCACTCACTCCAGTCCGGGGTATACTTTATGGCTAACCAATTTCACCTCAGCTTGCCGCATACAGCACTTTGTTTGTTGGTTGTTGTTGCAAGGCTGTGTGTCTCGTTGTGTCGCTGCTGCTTCCACTGTTCGTCTGCTTGTCAATATCATGTCGACCAAATCGAATTATCATTATGGCTGGCTGAAGTTCAGTTCACTCGGCGCATTTAAACGGTCGACCGCTCGCTCGGCCGCTTGCTTGGTCGCTCATCGGCTTGGGGGTCTTTTAGGGTGTCGAGCGTTGTACGAACGTGAACGTTTATTGACCGCACCGCTTGCTGCACTTTTATTGTTGTTATTATGTTTTGCATTTGCTGCTCGTCTTTGCCACACTGGCTTTGTGGCACACACACACACACTCACGCTTTGCTCAGCGCCAATCCAAGTTTTCAACGCTGAAATTCGATACTTTATCGCAACGATTGAGCAAAGCAAAATGATATCATTGCAAAGGGTTGAGCAGCCGACAAGCGAGCGGTGTGCACGGGCTGAATGTTGAGTCAAAAGTCAGTGGCAAGTACTGGTGAATTTACGTTGTTTGCGCCCAGTTGCCATTAGGTGTACACTTCGGAGGGTAGACGAAGAAGAGATGAATGTGAAGAAGAAGAAGAGTGAAATGATGGCCTCTGGCCCGTAATTGTGTGCAAAGAGCGTATACAAGTGACTGCACTGACAACTGCAACAACAACAACCATAGCGTAAACAAAGCAAAGACAATCACCATAACAAAATTAAAAGCAACAAAGCGCAATGACAACAGTCAACAAATATAATGTCCGTGCAACACCATAACAAATATTGCCAACGACAATATCAACAACAACCAGCTAACCAGCAACAAATCACATTGGTCAGGGGTCAGCGACAGTTGGTGGATTGTTGGGCGAACAAATACCGCTATATCCGTACAAACTGAACGACATTTTGTCAATCATGTTGCACATCCACATAAAATCCAAATTAATAATGAAGTGCACCGTTTGAGCATAGGTGGCAGGATGGGGTTATTTAAAACTTTGAAGTTCAGCCAGCGTTATTCTTACTCGCCTGTCGCTTTCTTTTTGTATGTGTGTGTATGTGTAAGTGCTTGTCAGCTCGTTTGTTTTCATTGTTTTGCATTTCATTTAAATTTTTGTTTTGCCATTTCATTGTTTGCTCTCGTTCGGCCATTTAGTTCGTGTGACGTGAAAATTCGATTTTACTTAAACATGAGCAGCAACATATGTAAGTGCAACTGCGACATTTGTGCAACCATATAGATAATATGTGTTGTACTGCAACATTTTATGTGATTGAGCAAAGAAGTGGCTTATTATTCAAGCGACAACTTTTTCAAGGCAGCAAACGATAAACAAATTGACAACAACACGAAGAATATTGCATATTTAGTATATAATCATATACACGCTGTATACAGTGATGGCGAAAATGGTTTGCAAAAATGAACTTGTAAATATCATATGGTATGACACAATGTGATTGGTAGCACTGGAGATACACGACGTCAATGACAATCTATGACAAAAATACGAAAACGACTTTTTTCGATTACCCCAATATATATATTAAATTGGGTTGAACTGAAGCAAATATTCCCTTCACAAATAATAAAAAACATGTATATGCCAGCACAAAAAACTTCAATTCGGTCGATCAGTTTATATGGCTTGCCCATAATGCATTATAGTGAATCGATCTGAAAATATTTCTTCGGACATTGCGTCACATTTCCTTTAAAAAAAAATCCATGCCAAATTTCTTAAAGATGGTCTCGTCAAATGAAAAAGCTTTTCATAAAGGACTTATGTCACGATCATTCTGTTTTGTTTTTGAAAAACTGAAATTGGGCTAGTTCACGTTACATATATACAGGCGAGAAGACAGATGAACATGGCTAAATCGAGTTAGCGAGTTTTTGTACGCGATCACTTATTATACATATTTTATATGGTCTCGGACGTTTTTTCCGGTATCTTACACACTTTGTGGCAAACTTAATACTAAATATGACCCGATCCAAGGAATAGAACACAGGTATTGTGTAGAAAACAAAAGTGTTTTTGATTCCTGTTGATTAATCCAACGGAGTGGAAGGCCTTACCTTTTCCTCTACTTCGCCCGGCGGGTACTGCGTCAGATGCTGAGGGGGTGTTGTTTCATTCATCCGGGCGACATCACCTAGCCTTGCGATGGCTACCGCCTAGACAGCAGACTTTTAATTTGCTGAGCTATGTCATAGCCGTCGTTCCATTGACTGCGGTTTTCGCCGTTGGCAAATGCGCATAAGGACCATAAATCTTCCGCAGAATCTTTTTATAGAAAACTCGCAACGCCGACTCCTCAGATATTATCATCGTCCATGCCCATGCACCATATAGCAGGACGGGATATAATGAGTGACTTATAGAGTTAGATCTTTTGTTCGTGAGAGGACTGTATTCTCAATTTGCCTACTTAATCCAAAGTTGCAACGATAGACGAAATTATCCACGACTTGTCGAGGTTATGAACTGTCATGAAAAGCGACATGGGGCGCCAAGTCGTGAGTGCGACGACTGTTTGTGTTTGATGACAGGGTTGCAGCAGCTGTAGACTCTTATAGAAGATTGTACTTGCTCGATTAAGTTCTGCAGCTCGAATAATTTCTTCTCCAGCAGCAGATTGACAAAGACGCACGATAGGGAGTCCCTGATATTGTCTGAAACCTCGTTTTGGTATCGAAACGAGCTCGGAAAGGTCCTTCCCGATCCTGACGGAGCTTTTGGTATTGCTCAACGACAGTTTACACAGCCGTATAAGTTTTGCTGGGGATACCAAATTCAAACATCGCGGAGTAAAGGCAGCTCTTTTCGTGCTGTCGGAAAGCATCTTTGAAATCGACGAAGAGGTGGTATGTGTCGATTCTCCTTTTCACGGGTCTTTTCCAAGATTTGGCGCATGGTGAATATCTGGTCGGTTGTTGATTTACCAGGTTCTTAAGCCACACTGATAATGTCCAATCAGTTCGTTGACGGTGGGCTTTAATCTTTCATCACAATACTTTCGACCAGAAAACCTTATATGCGATGTTGAGGAGGGCTATCCCACGGTAGTTGGCGCAGATCGTTGGGCATACTTTCGTTCCGACCATATTTTTGCATAGAAGCTGATGCATGCACCTTATCAGCTCTTCGCCGCCGTGTTTGAAGAGCTCGGCCCGGCAATCCATCGGCCCCTGCCGTCTTTTGTTTTTTTCAGGCGGGCAATTGCTATTCGAACTTCTTTCAGTCGGGCAATGGAACGTCTGCCCCATCGTCATCGATCGGGGTATCGGGTTCGCCTTCTCTTGCTGTTGTGCGGTTCCCACCCACACTTTTGCCATTCAGCAGGCTGGAGAAGTGTTCCCTCCATTAATTTAAGTATGCTCTGGGCATCGGTGGCTAGATCTAGTGACTCATAGAGAGAGAGAGGGGGACTTTACATCTCATAATGCCTACTCAGTCCGAGGTAGCACCTGTTGTCAAGAGTTATTGTGCGTTGGATTTCGAGGCTGACGTTGTTGTTGTTGTTAATGCTAGTTCCAAGATAGACGAAATTGCCTACAACTTCGAAGTTATGACTGTTAACAGTGACGTGAGCGCCAAATCGTGAATGTGACGATTTTTGTTTGATGACAAGAAGATATTTCGTTTTGTCCTCGTTCACTGCCGGGACCCATCTCTCCTTCGTTTTTTTTAGACGTTTACCCTTGGTACTCATATTACCCAAAACTTATAGTGATCAGACATAGCATTAAAATAAATGTAAAAAAGCATGTTTACAAACTCGCAAATATTAAAAATTACTACTGCTATATAAAGCTAATTGAAATCTATATCCAGTCAGCATAAAAAGCTACTAATGAGCACAACCACACATACATACATATGTATATGCCACAGCAATACTGCACGCAAAGCAAAACTTTTTCAATAACACTTTTCAAACTGCCAAACTGCAATTTTAGCGGGCTAATCTACGTAGAAACTTTCCATGCACAATATGCAACAGAATGTGGCAAGCAACAAAACAAATGAGTGGTTCAACTTTGATGCAGTTCTAGCGCAGCAATAATGATATTTGCTGTAGCAACACATATATGCATACACATGTGTGTAAATATGTACTTGGTTATACATATGTACAGCAAGATTATTGAAGCTTCCCATAAAGCGAGTCATTATTAGGTTAACGCACCAACTTTGACGATTATGGGGCGACATTTAAATGAAACTCGGAAATATGCAGGTAGAGCGAAACCCGTTAAAAGATTTATGAGCGCATGAAATTTAATGTTAATGAGACGAAATGAAATAAACAGAAGTGTATAAATGAGCGTTTGAAGATTTTGAGTGGCAACGAAGAAATAAGGGTAGACCTACAGGTACTTCGACTTCTTGGTGAGAAATGTAAGTTAAAAGGAGAAACAAGAAGAATTCCAAGTGGTAATAATTTCTATTGAAAATCTTTTAGAATTAGAAAATAATAATAAATTAAAACGTCATTGAAGATTTGTGTAGGTCTCAATCAATACGGTTTTGGGTGTGTATGTGCACATACTCTTGGGAAAAAGTGTAACTTTACTTTTCCATTTGATGCTTGTTTATATTCATCTCAATGTCCCTCCTTATGCAGCAATTTTTTTAAGTTTTGAAATCGAAAAAAAGATTAAATCTTCAGAATATCGAGGCTAAGGCAGCATTACCTAGTCCAATTCCATTAACTTGGCCGTGTCGAAGTAGCGTCATAATAGTGAAAATGCAAGGAGCCTCTATTCAATTCGATACCGTTGAGTTCTATGACATGTGATCGATGTAGATGCATTGGGAATCTCAGATAGTTATGGTCTTATTCATCTCGCCTTCTTCAGAGCAGGTTAGCTTTTAAAAGTCCTTCATTTTGACTATACCTTGGTGTCTTATGTGTAAAACGACGTAAAAATTTACACTCTGTCTCCCACTCCAAGACAGACTGACTTATAATTGCTTAGAAATGGCTTCCACCTATGCGATCAGTAAGATTTGATCTTCTTTATTAATTTAATCTTATTAATACTCTGAGGGCCTACTCGTCTCTCGTAGTGCATTAGTTTTTGAATCGATCTGAAATTTTGCACACATTTTTTTCTACCAAAGAAGCTACTCATTTGTTGGCACCACTGTGACATCTGGCTGCCACATCTGCTGCTGAACAATCGGAACCAAGTGTTTATATGGACAAATTTATCATATACATATGTATCTTCTATTGTTCAAGAAATTTGGTATGGATTATTGCCAAAGAAATTTTTCATATCGGAACACTAAACTAACTGGTTTTCCCACCTATATGGATTATGCGAACCGCATAAGACTCACTGGGTTATTATCCCCAGACATGTGGCCTTGGAGACGAGCCAGAATTACGTTCACCCCGAAGGCTGGCAGGGGCTCCCACGTTACGGCCAAAGGCTTTGGGCCCATCAGTCTTTCCTCATTCTTACTAAAAATTCTTGAGAGACTTATGGCGTGGTAAATAAGGAGGCGCATGTCGAAGGACTATCTTTCAGGAGCGCAACATGCTTATTGCAAAGGCTAGTCAGTGAGTACTACCCTGCATACTATCGTGTCATGGTATGAGGAAGCCATTAGGATTGAGGATTTCGTTGTTGGAACTTTCCTTCATATTGAGGGAGCTTTCAATAACGTCCTGCCTGAAGCAGTCGTTATTACTCTGGGCGACCTTGGGGTTGAATCAAATCTCAAACATCTCATTCTCAGTCTTCTGTGCGACAGAGGGATTGAAACGAAATGGAACAACTTGATTATCGTGGCTGCCAGGTGATTGCCTATGCAGACGATGTAAAACTTATGGTTAAAAGAAAGTTCCCTGAGTATACCGTTTGTACAAGTTGAGGCAGGGTATTCTCAGCGGTCGTAACAAATTTTTGCAGTCGAAAGTTCAACCGAAGTAAAACCGAGATGGTTTTATTATCCCGCTAATGGATGCATTACATCTGCAATCGGCGGATACAGTGAAATATCTAGGGCTCATCCTGGATGGGAAGCTTTCATGAAAGCTGAATACCGAAGAGAGAGCAAAAACTGCCTCGATTTCCTTGTACCGAGAAGCCATTGACAAAAAGTGGGGTCTTTTCATACACAATTCCAGCTTCAGACTTCCTGACAGAATCTTTAGTTCTACTGCTCTGAAGTACAGTCCTCCTTCAAAGAAGTGATCAGTCACTCAGAAAGCAGGGCGGCAATATTAGCCTTGAACTAATTTTACACAGTGCGTTTTCGAGCAGGTCCCTCTTGTGACCTACTTGGAGATAGCCTGGGCTTTCACGAAAGCTTGGCCAAAGTGCTGGGTCACCATCTTTACGTGCGCTGTCGCAAAAAGTCTTTTAGGCCAGGATTGATCGCAAGTGATCTAGTGATCTTTTTTTTGAATTTGACGTGGTATCTTCACGAAATTTGGTACAGATTATTCTCTAAGGCAACAATGTGATCTCTGAAAAAATTATTCAGATCGGTTAACTATAGCATATAGCTGCCATACAAACCGAACATCGGAATCAAGGGCTTGTATGGAAAACTTTTGCATTTGAAGTGATATCTTCACGCAATTTGGCATGGATTACTGGTTAAGGTAACAATATAATATCCAAAAAAATTGTTCAGATCGGATTACTATAGCATATAGCTTTCATACAAACTGAAATGCACCTGTGAAGGGTATAGTAGCTTAGTAGCTTCGGTGCAACCGAATTTAACGTTTTTTCTTGTTTTACTTGTTCTTACACCCGTTCGCTTATGTTAGATAAATCACGGTTTCGTGTCGAACATGCTCTTAATAAATGTCAATTGATAAATACATTTAACGCCGCGTCAACAGAGGTATGAAACTGATTTTTCGAAATTAATATAATAGCTGCTTAACATCATGTTAAAGCAATTAAAAATGTTAATTATATTTTATAAATCAAATGAGCAACGAACCGCAGCCGCAACCGAAACGAAAACAAACGGAATGAAGCAATTGAAATTCTATTAAAAATATTTCAAATGAAAAACCAAAAAAAAAAAACACCGGACGCGAACGCTAGATCACACATACATGCAAAGCTGCTGGCTGCCTACACACAACAGCTCTGGCGGCACATCATTGGCCTTAACGGCCAGCGTGTGTGCTTGGTGGCCAATAGTTTTACATATGGCTATAAATTTGTGGCGAGTTTCCAATGAAATAAATCCAACACACACGCACATATTTGCATATAAATAGTCGGATATGTGTGTGTGTGTATGCAAAAGCATTTGTGACAAAAATGGACGCAACGCTGGCGCTGCGAGCGTGAGAGGCGTCAGCAGCCGTTTTGTTCGAACAAAGATGGCTAAAAATTCGAAATTTATGCAAAACGCTGGGCATGTCAACATTTTCATACGTTTTCAATACAAAACTGTTGCAAACACAAATTCGACTTTTTTCCGCAATAAATTCGTTTTATTTGGCGCTTTTCGGTATAATAAAGTAAAAATAATTAGCAGCGCGTCAATGAAATGCCAACAAAGAGTGGCGAAACGAGTTTTTGTTGTTGCTGTTGTTGTGGATATCAAAGCCTGCTCGGCATTGGTGCGCCTCTGCAGCAATTTGTTGTATTATAAATTTTAATTTCTAATTTATTTCTGAAAAACATACATACATATTTATAAATATTTAGTTTATGTTGTTGCTCCTGTCAACAACAAAATGGTTTTCTTAATTTATTGCATTTTAATATACAATTGTTGTTTTTCGAACGAAATTTGATTCAACATGCGTTTTTGTCATTTCATAAAAACTGTGGGAAAATAATTTCGCAAACATTTAACGATTACGTAATTATTTGTATCAGCGGCTGCTGCGGCGGCGCGCGGATTTTGTCCAGTTTTATACACAAGCACACACACAGACATTTATGAGCAACATTTTTGCTGGATAGACATGAATATTCGTGTATGCGTGCACTTGTCGTCTCAAACACACACACACACACATTTGCCTTTACAAACACACATTTGCCTTTACAATCACACATACACACACGCAGCGCGCTTTTAATGGCATATTGGCTATAAATGGCGTTAACGGCGTTGTCATTTGGTTTTTATGCGCCTCTGGTATGTGTTTTGTATTTGCTTGTATTTATTTGTTTGCTATCTCCATTACAAGTCACATCTCTATTACTCGTTTAAGCGCGCGACTTCTACATTTTACATCGTTGTAATTGATTAATTCGCCAACACCAAACGTACTTATTAAGCTAACAATCGATGTTTTAATACATTTGTTGCCATTTTCGTTATGAAATGTAATCACAAGTGTACGTGTACATTTTTTCAATACTTTTATGTACATACCACGTAGTACAATGTCAGTCTAGTATTGGCGAATTTCGCTTGTGAGAAAAACGTCAAGTTAGAAACGGTTCTAGAGGAATGTTGGCGATAAAGTGATTTTGTACATTACAACAACAAAGTGAATCAATACTTTTTTCTAAGTAGTGATATTAAACATTATTTTAAAATTCTCTTAGGATGCAAGTAGTCCTTATTTGCATAAATCTATATCAAGAGCAGATCAGCTACTAGATGAATTCTTGCTGATGAAAAGTTAAATAAAAGATCTCAAAATATCAAATAAATGATTAATATATTTGCGCTTTGAGTCAGCTAGACTATAGAATAATGTCCAAAGAAAATATTGAGAAACTGGGATATAAAAAAACTATTTTTGCGGAAGTATATAATCATGATTCGATAATTAATTTAGGTAAAAAAATCTGCGAGCAACATTTACAAACTTCCAAACAAATGTGAACCGGTTGAGAATTGCAGAACGTTATGCTAAATGAGTGAAAAGTAGTGAGTTCTTTTTCACTGGTGAGGCGAACATTCGGAATACTAAATCCGTTTGTAAGTTGTGTTCAAACTGATCTAATATCTATAAAGATAACCCTTAGGATTTGCTTTAAGTCTTGTTAAATCATATACAAATATGCATAGTAAGAGGTTAAACTTGATTTTTAGAACATCAAAATGAGTTTCAAGATCTTTAAAGATATTCAACGACATGACATTTATTTTCATGGGTTTGGAAAAAAGAATGCAAGTGCTTGCAAAGAATTTTCATTTCCTTCAGTTTTTCTGTTATGAAGAATGATTTGATATAAAAATAATACGCGATGACGTGGAAGTCCTTTTATGCCACTTAAGTAGAAGGTTTATGGTATGTGCTATATATGTACCTATGAATCTTCTGATTATAATTTTTAGCAAGATAGGGAATTCGGTGGCGAAGTGGACAAGGACGCAGGGATAAGAATCTAAAAAGATGGGTCAAAAATAGATAATCGAGTGGGAGTTGGTGCTTCTTCAGCAAAATTAGATACTTAAATCAGTTCTGTCATCCAGACCACTGTTGGAGTCTCCAAGCTGAGATCACAGCAATTTAAGAAATCCTAAACTGTAAAGGAGATGAACTAGCCAGAGCAGGCACCAATCTATAATTAGTTTCCGGAAAAGAAGAAATTTATATTCCTCTGGATGCCTGTAGATATTTAGTCGACAAAGATGTTGCTCAATAAACTTTTAAAACTCAAAAGCTATAACAAAATAATTTAAGTAGGGGTGCTAATTGGTAGACATGTGAGCCGACTGGGAACATCGTATGTTGGCTATTGTGAAAGTTGTCAGAAGGTAAATGCCTCCAGGAGCTTAGAAATAATTAAGCAATAATTTAAACAAATTTCATTCCTTTGGTGGGTTTTGAAGGATCAAAAGATTTTAAAGTGATTAGATTGGACCTATTAATCTAAATTAATCTTCATTAAACAATTTCAAGAAATTTCTAACTTTCACGAGCGAACTGAAAATATGCCAATATCCCCGAAAATGTAGGTTTCTAATCGTGTTACATATCTACGTATTGTAGATACAAATCGTAACTATAAGCTACAATAAAGGTTCGACGTGGTTTTGTTTCTTCTGAGTAAGCAGCAGCTCTTAAGAGGATAGGCTAGCCCAGAGTCCCCAAAAAAGCTCTAACCTTGACAATTTGTTTTGGGTCTAAGGAGAATTTTCTCTTATAGGCTTTATTTAATCTGCGAAATTGTGGCTACTGTGCCAATCATAGAAATATCTTTTTTTAGGATAGAAAAATACTCGCCAATGGGTTGTGTGAGTTGTGATAACATATCCAGATAGTATGATAGTCTTTCTAGTCGGCATCATCCATACGTCGTCATTAAGTTTTTGGATATCTGCAATTCTTGGATTGTGAGTTCCAAAAAGGAGCAGCTATACAAACCTCAGTATTTTTACATAGTTTATGTCCTAGCCAGTCTAACCGTCTACGTTAGATTATCAGCTCTATAAGTAATTCGTTGATTTTTACCAGTAGATCCTGATTGGACATGATATGAAGGTCACCAGATCCTTGAGATTAATCTTACGTGGTTGCAAAAGACTTCATTTTCCATATCAATGTTCCTGTTAAGGACTAAGATTCGCAACAGTATAAAAGTACTAAGTTTAGTTCTGACTGAGTTAGTTTAACGAGTAGAGTACCAGATTATTTTAGCTGCCGGTTGTGCAGTTTCCAATGTCTTCAGCAGATCCTTCAGTGGTGGTAATTTTATTACCAAAATTGCAGAATTCTGTTTTGAGCGATATCTTTTTGACGTATACAGCGAATTGTACAGATTCGTTGCCATTGTTGCTAAAGATGAATTGAGTTTTCTTCACGTTAATGTTTAGGTCACTCTCGCCAGCATACTGGTCAAGTTTATTTAGATTTCTCTACAAATCTGATCTTTTTTATTACCAGGGGAGCAATATTATTTGCGTAAAATATTTCTTCGAAATGTTTCAGAAATTTCCAAGGCACAGCGTGTTTGCCCATTAACGCTTTGCTCAATACATCCTGCAGAACAATAAGAAAGACCTGCTGTCTTAGGCTCTGTATTACGACAGTTTTCGGATAAATTGAGTCTGGTAGCTATTTGTTGTATAAGACTATGCAATTAAAAGCAATATAGTTAGTTTTGATGGTCTATATGAGCTTTCATCGTATACCTTTTGAATATAGTATAGCGAAATCCTGCTATGAAAGCGTTCTATACTATCAAAAGCGGTGCTGAAGTCCACAAAACAGATGTAGATATTCGTTTGAGACCCATTTATTTGCTCCAGTATAACGTAGTGTATGGTTAAATGATTAGAATACGATCTGTTTGCAGGAAAGCCTGCTTGTTGCTTCCTCACCGAACCTTCAAGATGGGCCTATGTTCGGTTTTGAAGAAGTTTGGTGAGTTTTGATGGAAGACTGATTAATGTGATTCCTCTATAATTATTACATACGGATAGATTGTATGAGAAACCTTCACCAGTATGCCTGTGATGCCATTGGTGCGGTAGCTGCTCTTCGCGTAAGAGAATATAAAAGCGGAAAAATCACTTGAAAATTTTTGAAAACAAATGCGTCGAATATCGCTTGTGTCATATATTTTTCAAATTGCAGCAGCCATACATACATATATACTATCATACATTTTACTACTAAAAACTAGCATCTCTCTCTGCTTCATAGACTTTCAATTTATGCATTTTAAGAAATGACTTCAACAGAAATTTGTCTAGACAGTGATAGTTGGCTGTTCAGAATCCATCTCGTTGTCCTCCAAACACTTATGATTAAAGAAAATTCTTCTGTACCGATTCTCTTTTTTAATGTTTTATATTATCAAATAAGGTTTTTCCTGATTCTTACATATTATTTTGATCATCTTTGAGTTGGCGACTGAAAGGATATCGCAACTCATGTGTTGATTAGATTTGGTTCGCCTCATGCATTCATGATATATGAATAAATATGATCACTATTTAATGTGAAAAAAATAAACTTATTTCATTTAATATTCGTTAGCTTATTTTTAAATTATGAACAAATCATATCTGTACACACTTTCTTGTTTGCTTAGGTAGATTTATGCTTGTATATATATATATATATATATACATACTTACACACATTATACAAAACTTTCTCAATATATTCAAAAATAGCTTTATATTTTTAAATTTGTAATGTTTTATTTTCAGAGCAATCCATATGCATTGAAAGATTCAGCAACTGGCACAGAAATGACTGCTTGGACATCGGCTGGGCTGCAGCCAACCACCGGATATTACTCATACGACCCGATGTCCGCTTATGGGTGAGTACAGAAAAGCTAACAAATGATTTTTTTTTCATATAAGAGCAATTGTATTAAGGTTTTAATGAGTGTTCTGACAAAATATAAAAAATAAATTGGAAATAAAATATTAATAATATATAATAGGGATGAAAATAAGAATAAATATATAAAAATAAAATATTTTCGAAATATTTTTTGGTATTTTTTTATTGAGAATATACATATATTGAAAATTTGTAATAAACAATAATTATTATTACAAAGTAAAACCACCAAATCACAACCCTTCAACTTCAATCATCCATCAGCCTATTATTTAATTCAAACTGTGTGGCAATAAAACCTTAAACTCATCACTTACCGCGTAACACGAATAAATCACCGGCAATCGCGCGCAATGAATGCGAAAATTATAATAAATTGAGCACAATTAACTGCAAATTACTAACAAAAATAAGTGAATGGCAAAGTCTGACACTTCGACGGTCATTAGTGAGCGGCCGCAGCCAGCAGGCGCACACTCATTAAACACAAAACACAAAAAAAAAGAATAAAACAATTGAAATGCGACAAAGTTTTGGAACGGTGGCACACAAACAACAAACAAGCGGCCCTAACGGCCCATAATTAATTGCAAAAGATTTGCGTAGCACTTAAAATTGATTTGAATTTAATTGTTGAATGCAGCGCGGCGCCGCAATTCACCAAAGCTGGGTCACCGTAGATGGATGACATAAAAAGCGCATAAACATACGTACAAATATATACATTCACACAACATTTATAGAAATATACACATTTATACAAATATACAGACTTGTATTTGTTGTTGGATACGAGAAATTTTCAATTGTTTTGCTGTGTGCGGCGCAAAATTATTTATTTATGATTGCGGCGGAAATAATCGCATTTAATTGCATACAAAAGCCTGTGCGCTACGGCAACAGCAGCAACAACAACAACAACTAAATAAACATTTACATGTGTATAAACAAATAAACAAAATGCAGGCAAGTTGGCCAAGCCCAGTTGGCATGGTGGGCGAGCGAAATGTAAGTGTGTTGTCGGAATGCAGGCGCGGAGTGTGGAGCAAGCGAAGCTCCACTGCACTTTGCTTGCGTGTGTGACAGAGGAAAAGGTTCCGATTCGCTGGGCTTGCGTGCAAAAGCGGAAATTCAACTGACATACTTACAAAACCGTATGTATATATGTGTGCATAGTTGTAGCTGTATGTGTGTTGGTGCGTGCTTGTGCGCCATATTTTCCTCCATATTTTGTGACAAACCGCACTGCAATAAAATTACAACAATAGACCATTAAATCAGCAATTAAACGCTTTGAAAAAGTGCAGATAAAATATAGAGCTCTAATTTGCTACAGTGTTTCGTATAGGATAATATATGTAGGTAAACAATTTTTATTGGAAAGTTAAGGAGAAAGAACAAAAAGTGAAAGATGAAGTAATATAAATTTGTTTTTTTTTTACTATTTTTTTTTGCATATACAAGTACATATACATATATGTGACCTGGTCTACGGAAAGGAGGCTTAGGTGTCAAAAAAATCAATTTTCACTTTTTAGTTGATTCGGATGGTTGTTGGATGTTGTTTATTTTTAACAGCTGTTTCCCTTAGCTCCCTTTTTGTAGACCAGGTCACATATATCGATTGTACACATGTTTAGAATATTCTCCAAACATTCGGAGAAGCATTTTTTAAGTTACTGTACTCGGTTTCCAAAACTTTTAAAGCATTTTTCTTGAAGCCCAATTGTTTTGAATTTTTCACACGACCTTTTTAGATATTTTTGTCAGATAAATTTGGAAAGATTAAGTTTTTTTTTTAATAATTTTGATTTTTTTCTCCACGCTGCAGTGTAAATTTCTCCGCAGAAAATAATTTTTAGGAAAATAATTTTTAGTTCTTCCATCATTTCCTCACCTCTACACCATATTCGACTGATTTGGCTTTTTTCATCTATTACTATAGCAAAGTTTGTTTTCGGTTCTAGGATTTGAGCTAACTTTAGAAACATTTTACACGCCGCTAGACATCTATGTATTTCCTTAGGTCTTCATGGAGACCAGTTAAGGGATGAAAAGAATACAAAGTTGTCAAAATGTATAGTTGATTATCAAAATGTATAAAAAAAAAACGCAACCGCAAATTGTAATTAAATGGGACAATGTTATTTCAGAAAAATATATATTTCACTAAGTTTGTAAGACTGTCTTTAATTATTATGCCAAATATGATATATGAGTGCGTCTATCAACCAGATTGTTTACAGCAGTTGCTCAACTCAGTAGTGCGTAGCGATTTTTACAATTAGGGGTTTCACATAGTCTCATAAAGTTATAAGTTATAACGATCCGAAAACATAGCGTTCAGAGTTGTATTTGCGTAAACTTATTTTAGTATACAATCCAACAACACATTTTTTAAACTATATATAAAAATTTATGACTTAAGATTTTACGATGCTTTGATACATTGTGAATACCCCAAATGAATAAAATTTTCGCATAAAAGAGTTTGTCTCAAATTTTGTATTTCTAACCAAATTTCGTGTGCAGAATCGTTGCAAATGTTGAAAAAGTCTTACAGTCGAGACGGTCGACAGATCGTTGAAGATAGTTCTGGGTGACCTTCGTCCTTTTCGACTGATGAAATATTTTCATGAAGTGATATGATGTTTTAAAGTCGTCAGAAAAGTACTAGAGAGATGACAAGAGAGCTCGACATCTCTCATAAGTCCGTTCGAATAGTTTTGGTGGATATTTCGGTTAGGAAACACGTTCGGATAAAGCTGAATTTTTTCAAAAAGAATTCCGACCCCACATTTATGGAGAGAATTCCAAGTGCCGTTAAGACATGAGTTTATGTGTTTGACATGCAACCAAGTCAACAGTCATCGGAATGGAAGGAAAAAAACGAACCGAAATCAAAAAACCAAGCCAAAGCCGTCCAAAAATCAAGGTGATGCTTATTGTTGCATAATAGATTCGTTCCGGAGGAACAGACAGCCAATAAAGAGTGCTATTTGGCCGTATGAGGCATTTGCGTGAGAACACCCGTCGAAAACGGCCGGAATTGTGGAAGAACAATTCACGAATTTTGCAGGATGTTAATGCACCACAGCATCGAACCACGATTGTGATCGAATTTAAGCCAAAAACGCACTGAATACCATCAATCATCCACCGTATTCAACACATTTGGCTCCGTCTGTTTTTTTCTTGTTCACTAAACTGAAATTGCCGTTCCGTGAAACCCATTTTCAGTCGATCGAAGAGATAAAGCGTCATTCTCTCAAGGAGCTCAAGGCCATCTCAAAGAGTGCTTATGAAAAGTGTTTCGAGGACTGGAAGAATCGTTGTCATAAGTGTATTACAATTAGTGGGGATTACTTTCAAGGCGACAAAACAAATATTGATGAATATTTTATTTACAATTTCTGGGTACTTTTTTTTGGTTAATTATATTGTAAGGTAGCTGTATGTCTAAGTCGATCTAAAAAACTTGTACGAAAATTGTACCGTTGCCTTGAATAAATATCGCTGCCAAATTTGGTGAAGACAACTCATTAAATATGAAGTTTTCCGCAAAGGAACTTGATTTTGACTGTCCAGTTTGTGTCGTGGCTGCATGCTATAGTGATCTGATATTGGTAGTCCCGATAAATGAGAAGTTTCTTGAAGAAAATAAGACGTATGCAAAATACAATATCAGATCGATATCTCTGAGAGACTAGTTCGAGTATGTCAGGCAATCAAACCCACCTGGCTATATCAATTCAGCTCGTCCTGCGAGTATTCATTATATGGGCTCCGACGTTTCCTTCTTGCTGCTACAAACTACGTGAGCACCTTTTTTTCTTTTCATTCAAAAATTTGGCTTTAAGATTTTATTAATGTTCTTAGTAGTTTCATAAAATATTTATTTTTTTAGTAATAAAGACCATTTTAATCACACTCACTCAAAGCAAAACCACTGTACATTCAAAAAACGATAGCGAACACGCGACTTCGGCGATGTTTGTTTTGGCTTGCCGACCACTATGACATCTAAAACTCGTTGACAAAATGGCAAAAGTGGGTTGTAGCCCAGCGGGCACTCTGGCAGCCATTATCAGCGGCGTGGCGAGCCAATGTGCGCCGCTTTGCGGGTTTCGCGTGTGCAACTTTATTTGCGCAAAAATATTTTCGTATGCGTTGTAAATTATTGGGCGCAGATAATAATTGTTTGTAGTCGTCGAGAAAGCAAAGTGCATTAGCAATAAAAACAAACGCTAATAATTATTGCGCCTCCCAACCGGCACCAGCGCCGACACCGGTATCGCTGCTCAGCGGAGGCAATTTCGTTGAAAGCGCAACATTTTTAAACGCGTCAAAAAAGCGCAAAATAATAGCTTCGATTGATAATTAGAGCGCATGCCTGGGCGCGCTGTGGCTGCGTGACGCGGTGGACACTTTTAGGTGGCGTGCGCGCGCTGAAGGCTGGCCAATTGGCTGCTTTAGCGTTGCTTACCGCCTTGTAGTCGCTTTAATTGCAGCGCTTGTTGTCATTATTAGTTAGAGATGTTTTTTGTTGTTGTTTTTATTGTTGCTGATGTTGTTATCGTGGCTTTACTACATTTTTAACGGCACTTTTTTATGCGGTTGCGCTTTTTTGTGCGCACACAGTTCTTGTTTTCTGCACAATTATTGTTTTTGTTGGCGCTGTTGTGTGAACAAGAATTTGATTTGTTTACAAGATTACAAGTTTTGTTCGATATTTGTATTTTTACTGTTACCCGCTGGTGGCAACATACTTGCAAGCTTTTCTATATACACATATACATACAATCATTTGTTGCTGTTGCTTTTAGACTCGTCTAGCGCGCTTATTTTCTATTTGCTATAATTAAAAGCCAAACAAATACAAGCCCAACAAACACAAAAACAAATCGTAGGCAGCTTGTAGCTCTACGTGTGCGTGTGTGTGTGTGTGTGGGAGCGCACGCATTCAACCTCACTCGGCCAATATAATGGAACCACACATTTTCGGCCAATTTTACACGCTTAAAGCGCATGTTTTGTGCGGCCATGGCGGTGAATGCAGAATTCATGTTTCAAAATTACCACACTTTGAGGTTCGTTCGTTATATAAACGCTTGTGTTTAGCTGTGTGTGTTTGTCCGTTTGTCGATTGTGGGCGGTGAATTCGTGGTAATGTGGACAAATGTTGGTAAAAGCCTAAGGCGTTGAGGCGCGTCAACGCTACATTTGTTTACCAATTTCGTGTATTAACTGTACTTTCGTTGTAGCATTGTCACAATTACGACATACAAGCATTTAGTTTTGTTTAAATTTAGACAAAACGTGGACGAAGGTTGTTACTTTTAGCAAAAGCGTACATAATTGTACGAAGGATAAAGTTTATATATTGGTTTGGTAATGCTATTGGAAGTATTTGACAAAAATTAACTTTAAGTATACGTCGTGAGTGTTGACTACATCTCAAGAGCCATGTATGAATTACTTTTAAAACCAAACAACTTAGAGTGTGTCACGGAATGCATTCTCCGAAATAGCCTTGAGAGCCGAGGTGCATGCTGCTTGGATCTTCTCTGTCGTCTCAAACTGCTTGCCTTTCAGCGGTCTTTTCACGACCACATCTGGGGTGTAGGGCGCCTGCGGAAGCGTTGGGATGCCGGCCTTGGTTAGGTAGCTGTTCACAAGAAAGACGGTGTAAGCCGAGGTCAGTAAGCCCTTTTTGGACTATCTTCGTCCACACATGTCACAATGTCATGAACCGCAGATTTTGATAAATTTAACAGCCAACAGTGACGTGGGGCCCAAGACGCGAGTGCGAAAACTGTTTGTTTGTAACAGGAGATATTCGCTTCTGTGTCCAACCTGGAGAAAGCAGGACTAACGGCGCAGTTGTTATGACCAATGATATTGTTGCCAGCATTTGTACACTCTAGTAGAGTGGATTCTACCTTCTCTATTCAGACCTGCAGCTCCAATTATTTCGGTCTCTCTCTTCTTCTGCTCGCAAATGCGCCTCCCTTCCCTCTTCAACTCTCGGTGTCTATCCCATCGGCACGTATTTTGGTCGATGGATTGTTTTCTCTCCAAGGCGGCACGGCACTCCTTATCGTACCAGCTGTTCTTTTTCCTCTTTCGAAAACCATTGGTTTTGCTTGCAGCTATAAGTAGGGGGCCTGCAATGTCGTCCCATATTTCCCCTAACCGAGTTGCTGATAAGTGCTCTTAAAGCGCATGAGCGCAAGTCGAGTAAAATATCGTTCGCCTGCCGGTTGTGATAGCAGTTTCTCGGATTGGATGGATCCATTCTGCTTCATATACCTTTGGATGTAAATATTCGCTTATGAAATAGTTGAAGGGCTTGTATACAAAATTCCTTATGAATTTAATGAGTCTTGTGGAATTTTCTATATAACCTTAATATTTAATTTTAAAAATCTCTGAAGATCCCTTTGACATAACCTTAAAGCAAATAATTCGAAATAAAAATCCATTCCAAAACCATTTTAAAATAGCATCGTTAGACGGAAGCGCACTAAGCTGATAAGCAAAAGAAACTTTGGAAAATTGTACTAAGACATTAAAGAGTATACAATAATGAAGTAACGGTAAAAATAAAATGCCGTAAATGTAATAAAAGTACTACACCAAACCAAAAACAAAGCGAGTACATAAGTTCATGGTTAGTATGCAAGTAAAATCAGGAGCGGGAAATGTTGCTTTAACGAAATCAGCAAATAAACTAAACTAACTAAATGTAAAACTTTCACAGCTGTATGCATTTGACCAATATCCTGCCGTAAAAATATTCACAACGACGAAAAAAATATAAAAATGCGCAAACCATTATTGCAAAATAGTAAAAAAGAAAAAGCGAAGCGAAAAAATGCATAGAGACCGAGGCGTCATAAGTCGAGTGCAACAACAACACTAGCTGTAACTAAAAGTGGCATTGAGTAGCACTCACCAAATGAGCCCTCAATGGGATTTACCAAGAGGCAGACAGTGCAAGCAAACGCCAGCAACAAATATAAAAATCAAAGCTTTTTTACAACAATAAAAGCAAAGAAAAAACAACACGCCGTCTCATAAAAAAGAAAGTAAGCGAGCGGTGGCGAAAAAATGGTGCATCCGCCGACGTAAATACATGGCACATGGCTCGCAGCAGCCTTGGCTGCCGGCCAGTGGCTATAAAGCGGCTAACCGTTGGTGGACGCAAAACAGTTGCACGAGCTGCGTCTGAAGTGGTACTTGCGAGTAGTTGGTTGTAAAATTCACCGCACAAGCTGTTGATTCTTGCGGCACCATAAAAATCCCACAAAAATAAAAACAAAAAAACACAACGAAGATATAAAAGTATGTGCTTGCTAAGGCAGTGAAAGCCGCGCACACTGAAAGATAGAAAAAATCACGTTAGCCAACGTGCTATTGTGGCATGGTGGCACGTTGCATGCCGCGCATGCCATAGCGCTGCACGTTACAAGGTGCCGCATGCATACAAAATATGCAACAATACGCGCTACCCTAGCAAAATCTACACTACGCTTGGTACGCGCCGATAATCCATTGCGAAAAGCGCTGAATATGTGGCATGCTGCAACAGTGCGGCGCTGAGTAAAGCGCTGTGTGTAGTCTTCAACATGTTGAACTATACTCTACTTTTCTTGATTCTTTTTTAAGTTTTCTGTTGCTGTGGCGTTGCATGCTTGGCTTTGGCGCTGTCGTTGGTGTTGCCACCGCTTGACGCAGCGTTTGGTGCGTGCGCAGCGTGCTAAAGGACTCCTCAACGCGGTTGTAAGTGTGTGTTTTCTTGTAACTCCCTCTCTCCACTCCTGCTGCGTTTACTGCGCGCGGATTATAGGATATGTTGGCGCTTTACTGCGCCATTGCAACATCTACACGTTCTCTCGTTTTCCTCGCTTTAAATCGTTTTCCCTTTATGTCGATAGTTGAATATTTTCCTTTTTTTGGCCGCAGGATATTTTTTCGCACTTTGCAGACATAAGTTCGTAATTTCGCTGTGTAAGCGAAGAACTTTTTTTCGCTCGCGATTTTACTGCAGCGTGAAAAAGGAAGGAAATTTTTTATTATCAACATTAAATAAAAGAATATTTTTGTGGCAAATATTAATATTATTAAGAAGTAAATGTTTTTAAAAATTTTCATAACTTTGTTTTGATGACTTGATATGGACTGGCAAATTAGTTTTACAAAAATTGACCTCTATTTCACGGTTATATCTGACACGAAACTTGATGATTATCCACACTACAAAAATGGATTTCAGTGACCTTAGTGCTTAATTTAAAAAAATATTAGCTCGTCCTTAGGTTTCAAATCAACTTGTTTATTATTGTTGTAACAGTTAGTTCGTGTCTATATTTTTTGTTAGAATAGGAAGGCGGAAAAGCTGTATGCAGTTTAGTCAGCAAGTTTCTGGAAAGAACTTACGAATATAAGCAGGTTCAGGTCTTGGTAAATGAGAACATAATCTAAGTAATGTGTGACGAGTCTCGATATGCAATTCCACATCTTCTCAATTTGTATTAGGTATCCATGACTTCACGAAAAGCCTAGGAGAAGATTTTTAGTACCAAGCGACCATATCGTGGTATGAAAAATTTACTATTATATGATTGCTTTCCTCGAATCCTTAAAGACGCTGGAGGCTTGTGAATTTTATGACTATTACAATTAGTTGCAGGATGTAATCGCCTAAAAGGGTGTAAAGTGAAGGCGAAACAACAGCTGATATTTTTCGGGATAAGTTTAATCTCAACTTCCAAAATTAATTTAAAATCATATTTCCCTATTCAAGATCATTTGCACCAATTTTATTTTCTAATGTTAATATCTGAATATCGATTTATGGAAAAGGTCTACATTGCATACAACCTTTTCGTACAACTCCTAATTTTAGGAACTGCTATTATTAAAGGAGACAAATTTAAAACCTTGAACATGGGTTTGTCGGTATATACTCGAACTAGACCCTCAGTTTTTGAGATAACTAACTGAAAAATTTTACACATTCGTCCTTTCTCCAAAAGAAGCTGCCCCTTTGTCAGTACGCCGCTGATATCACATGGCCAGCGAAGTCGGCAATTAGATGCCGTACAAATACTGTCGAATTTAATTATTGTACGAGAAAATTTTTTTCTTTAGATATTTCGGCCTAATAATGTCAAAGGAAGCAATTTATCAACGAAGGAATTTTTTTTTTTTTCGTGGTTATGTTAAAAGCTCGACGCGAGAAGAATTTTCACTTCGACCGTTAGAACGCCGCTCCATGATACCTATAAACTCCTAAAAAACTCAATCATAAGACCCTTACGATCTTATAAACGTCTTTTAACCTATGAAGCACCGCGAGGCGGCTAATATCAGTTTCAGCTATAGTATGAAGCTTTACATGCAATCCACACGCCTTTTTGAAAGCAACTTGTCCAAATTGAAGCGGTATCTTCAACGAGAACATAACATTTTTTTACGGCCAGGTGTTCATGCATTAGTATTTGACAGATCACGTGGGAGAATGGTGTCAAAGAGAAAGATGCTCAGTATGCTTTTCATCATGAAAGGTATTACTAACGAGAAACGGCTTGCAAATCATTGAATTTACGTTACCAAAATCAGATGTTCGGGTTCTGGCACAACGGCTGTTTTGGACACCTTCCGACAAATTCGTCTTTGAGCGATGCGTCGGCCATTTCTGGTTGAATGGCTACGTAAATAAGCAAATTGCGCATTTGGGGTGGGCAACCATAGCCGTACAAAGATTTTTGCCCATGCATCCCGAAAAATGCACTCTTGTCGTGGATTTGTACGTCGAATCATTGGGACCGTTATGAAATGATCTGGTGGACGCAATGTTACGGTGAATGGCGATCGCTAATTCCAATTTTGTTGCCGAGAACTGAATTTTGACATTGTAAATCAAAACAATTGGCGCTAGATTAAATGGCAAAACGATTCTAGTGATGTTTGAGGAAAACTGTCGGACAACAATTCATCCAACGGAAATGGACCCGTCAGATTGGCACCAAGATCATGCGATTTAACGCCTTTAGACTATTTTTTGTGGGGCTACGTCAGAGTCTAAAGTCTACATATATAAGCCAGCAACTATGTATAAACTTTAAAAAAATTGAATCATAAGACTCTTACAGTTTAAAAAGCGCTTTGAAAAAACCTGTCACAAAATTAGTTTCCGATGGACCATAACGCAGCCGCGGTCAAACGATTTAAATGCTTGTGGAAATGTCATGAACAATCTAACGTTTCATAAATGAAGAGATTTCTTCAATTTTTATGCAAAGAAATTATCAAGCTCTTAAAAAATCACCCTTTATATGTATATATATCAAGGTTAAGTTAGTTTAATCTGGTAGGCTAATAAGCCACGCACAGACCAGTTTGGGTGCTGTTGCGATACCAGATGAATTGAAGTGAAGTTGCCAGGTCCTTCAGGAAGCCTGCGCTTGACGCGAATTTTAACAGATTCAGCGGTCCCTCACTATCGATACTTCCTCAAGTATATCATACCATTGGGATCCCAGATGCTTGCAGCGTAGTCTTGCCAATAAGATGTTCCATTGTTTCCCTGGTGCCTTGTTCTAGACATTTCTTGTAGTCTTCTCGATCTATCAGCCCAATCTTGCGGGACAGTGACCTCTTAGTTTTCCCATCATGTTTCTATAGTGTTCTATTAAGGGTTAATAGTATTGTGTACACTTCCAATCTACTGTTTTTGCAGTTTTGCATTCAGGTAGCTCATTCCATCGGTTTTGAATTTTCTTTACGTTCTGACGAGTTCGTCGTATAGACAATGATTGGGTTTCCCAATGACGATCACGTTTTTGGATGTTAGCCTTTACACCATTCTTGGCCAATTTGGTCCACTATTTTCATTGTGAAGGTGCTTGCTTCTGCCGACACTTTTCCACTTTCGCCCTACTTCCCAAGACACTTCTGTCCGATTTGCGATACGCGGTTTACTGTCTTGATTGCTGGTAGGCTGGCTACGTAAATGTTGACTCTAGATTGCTGCAGGTGCTTTGCATGTGCTTTAGTAGCAAAAGACCTCAGCTTGAAATATACTACAGTCTGGCAACTTAAAATACTGTCTTATGGCTAATGTGGACAGTATATTCCGCAACAACTCAATCGTCCATTTCGAGATCCGTGAAATATACCCTTACGCCAGCCATATTTTTCTATGTTTTACTTTTAATCTTCTTTCCCGTTGAAAAGTCGGTCATGAAGTTGGTGTTTGCTCAACATCATTACCCACTGAGCTATGCGCGAAGGTTCTATATGTATTTATTCAGAACATATCACTATAGCATATAGCTGGCATTCAAACTGAACGATCGGAGTCAAGTACTTGTCAGGAATCTATTATATATATGGAGGGTAGTGTAGTTTCAGTGGAACCGGTTGCTAACGTTTTTTTTTTTTTTTTGTTTTATATTATTTTTGGTAAAATCACCAATTTTTGTTAAATTTTATTAAATATCTATATGTATATTCATTGTATTTTAGTTATGGCCCTAGTTACGATTTGGCTGCACGTCGTAAAAATGCCACACGTGAGTCTACAGCCACACTCAAGGCTTGGCTGAATGAACATAAAAAGAATCCCTACCCAACCAAAGGTGAGAAGATTATGTTGGCCATCATTACAAAGATGACGCTGACACAGGTCTCCACATGGTTTGCGAACGCCCGACGACGTCTTAAGAAGGAAAATAAGATGACTTGGGAACCAAAGAATCGCACAGATGACGATGATGAAGCGATGGTTTCTGATGAAGAGAAGGAGAAGGATGAATTGGAAAGTGAGAAGATATCACATGGCATGCATAGTGGCAGTATTGGCGGCGGACAGCGAAAAGGTAGGAGAATATATAGATTAATAAAGTAGACATTGTATTTATTATTATCACAAGTGTCTGCGAAGTTTCAGTAAACACTTTGAGCCATTAATTGTTTGAACCATAAGCTTTCAGAAAGCTAATTTTTACTTTACTTTATTTCTAACTCGCCTTAGAGCTTGAAAAAGACGACGATGAACTGCAGGATGATGAGTCAAAATCCTTAGGTTCACACACGAATGAACTTCGTAATCAAGGCATCGGTTTTGCAGGTGCCAGCGTTGGTAGTGCTCCGAGCGCGGTCTACCATGGTTCCGATGGCACATCAAACCATCCACACAGCTACCATCCCTACCATCACCAACACCCCGCTTACTATCAGCATCAGCAGGCACTACTGGCAGCTAGCGGCTATCCGACCGGTGGCATGCCTAGCAGCAATAATAACAATAACATAAACAAACATGATGGTAGTGATCCAAAAAACCAGCTGAGCCGGGACTGTGGCGTGCCGATTCCAGCAAGCAAGCCCAAAATCTGGAGTTTGGCCGACACAGTCGCCTGCAAGACACCACCGCCAGCACAAGCGGCAGCATATATGGGCCAGACTCAGCAGCAGCAGCAGCATCAGCAGCAACAACAGCTTCAACATCCAATGCAGCAGGCACACATGAACAGCAGCGGTATGGGCAACCATATGGGATTGTCACAGCAGCCGCAGCAGCAGCAGCAGTTGCCGCCGCCGCCGCCGCATCAACAACAGATGCAACAGCAATCAGCGCTGGGGGCACCACCACCACCGGCAACACATATGATGATGAGCAATTACGGCGCCGGCACAGCCTTCTCGCGGGCGCCGCCTACCACAGCTTACGGGGGTTTTCTAGGGGCTACAATGCAGCAGCTACATACTACGAACAATACCCCATACAACAACAACAGCAGCAGCAGCAACAACAACTCCAATCTGCCACACAACAGCAGCAACATTATCAACGGCAGCAGCAACAACAACAACAACAACGGTACCAATATCATCCCTATCAGCACGCGTATCACGCCAAATACTACGGCTCAGTCGGCGGCAGCATCGGCAGCGTCGCATCCAGCGTCAACACACATGCGCCCGAGCCACAACAACAACAGCAACACCAGCGCACCACACCATCCGTACGGAGCGGCTCAGCGGGGGATGGGGTTTCCCGAAGCCCAACCCGATACTCCACCCCAAACTCCGCCGAATATGAAGCTGCAGAGCGCGGCAGCGAACCTTTTGCTTACCGCTTCGCAAATCCCTACGATCGCTACTTGTCGCAGTAATGGCCATGCCGGTGGCAATGGTATAGGCATGATCGCGGGCTCAGCGTACGGTTCAGCTAATGGCATGCATGGTTATGCCATGAACTATTCGACGCGTTTCGACGAGTACTCGCCACGCGACGAGAGCTCGAGCGGTTCGAGCAGTTGCAGCTCAACGGATTCACCACGTTCGCAGCCGCATGATTCGCCATACAAGGCGGCATATAAGAGGTAGGTGTTGGGGTGTTCAAAGTGTACCAGAATTTTTCGCCATCTTGGCTAAAACTGTAAATACAATATATTTATGTATTCTCTTTCGGCAGCCAACAACTCGCTGGGTTTGTATCGCCAGTTTAAGCGCCGTCACATTCGGTAGACAAATCATGGCTTGACCCTTGAGCTTTGCTAATAGCAAGGTAAATGTTCAAAACAGTTCATTATAAATATTTATAAAATATTTAAAATATTTTAAAAATATTTAAAATATTTTAAAAATTAGAAAAAGTAATAAAAATAACTTTAATATATTTTTTACACTTTTATTCGCTCTTCTTGCAGACTTTTCCTCCACTTCTAACATCTGGGACATTGTGCAAATATAATTCAACTGAAAAATATATCAAAAATTCAGTAAAAATTATTTAAATTTACTCAGATCTATTAATAAACTGTTATAATTTTGAGCATATGAAATTTATGAAAATAAATTACTAATCGAGTTACATTTAGTAAATAATAAGTGTAAAGCTAGTTAAGCTCCTAAATCATGCAAACATTTAACAGCAAATTGAAAAGTGAAAAATATAAACATTATCCTTGTATTAATAAATTTCGAAATAAATACATATGTAAGCGTTAAGTAAAATTTTCGACTGTGATAAACTACTGACAACTTGTTAGTTTACTTTTTGAGTGTAATCCGTATTGTACTAGCACTACATACACCCATACACATTGTGCAAATATACATTACAAATACATACATACACACGTAACAATATTTAATAAAATTTAACTTAATTTAATATTTAATACATTATAATAAAATCCATTGGAAATAAAATTATGAAAATACAAGAAATCGTCTCTTTCATTTAAAATGCATTATTAAGGAGGGGTGAGTATTGAGCTGCAAACATTCAACACGATTTCTGGTACTGCCAAGAATTCAACAGTTATCACTGATGTTTTGGTTTTTAAAAGTCGAGGTTAAGAATTACTAGTAATATGAGACAACAAGGCTGTTAGTTTACCATTACAGCCCATTACATACCATTTTCGAAAACGCTTTTAGAAAAATACTTTGAAGAAAATGTTCGGAGAGAATATCAACTTTACTTTTGGCTCTTTTGCTTCCTGTATCAGAGATGATAGTTTTGGCCAAAGTCTGATTACTTTTTGCTTCAGTTAAATCGGTTAGACAGTGAATTTGTGCCAAGTTTGAGGCCTGTTTTGGGTGGCATCGGAAGTAATGGTATACCAAATCAAGATCTTCCAATATTAGTGCGGTATTTAATAGTCATCTCTTGGTGGTGGATTTACTTGAAATAATAAATAAGCAAATATTTTCGGTAAAGTAAATGATATTTTTTAGACATGTGTTTTTCAGGAAGAAATAAAACGTATGTAATTTAATGAATATACTTTTCATAACTGTAAGGTTAGGTGCTTGCTTATATGCCTCAAAAATTATTTCAATTAAGTGATCAGCCGCGGCTTGAATAATTTCTAGCTGAAAGCTCCAATATTCCACCACTTTTTGCAGCAATTTAAACCATATGCCAGCAAAACGCGCCGAATATTCTCTTCTAAGGCGTTAATCGTCTTGAATTTTTTTGCGAGACAAGCGCATTCACATAACTTCACAAAAAAAAGTGGTGTTAAATAGTATGATCTTGCCTGAAGAAATATGGACCAATGATTTCTCTGTATTCTTGAATTCTCTTTTTTAGAATCTAAAGGCGTCTCAACAATGACTTTTAAGTAATCGTCACTCCAAATGATAGTTACAATTTTGCTTATACGTACCTATTATCTATTCAACGAAAAGTGAGTGTTCATCGCTGAACAAAACTTTCTCGAGCTAATCGGGATCGGCGCCCATCTCATTTTGTACCCATTTAAATATTTTACGAGTTCCTTTTTTGTAAGCTCGCAAAACAAGATCTTTTCAAAAAATCTTTCAGAAAGTGGATGAATACAGCTCCAATTGTGCGGAACGAAATGACTCATTCAGGCCGTCTCCGACACTTTTCTCCACAGCAGCAATAGCATACTCGATGCGAACTGTATGGCTTCTTGGAAGAGGCACAATAGTGACTAGAATAAACGTGGAGCGAAACCGAATTATTATACTGGTAATACATTTACACGACTTTGAAACGTTCTTTCAGAGTCTGTTTATTGTGAAATGGTAAATCAAATTAATAAGTCAAAAAGACCGATGGAAATACTCGTCTTTGGTAAGTGGAGCCTAAAAAAGTATGAATTAGTATGATTTCATCAAAAATCAGCCGAAATCATCATTGAAATTCATGGGAATAGAATTGAATATCTCCAAAACATCGATTTATCGAATTTTGACCGAACATTTGGGCTTACGAAAGGTGTGTGCACGGTTTGTTCCGCACAAAATGGTAGACGACCAAAAATTGCTCAGAATCGTCTCATCGATCGACGCTTGTGACCGTTTATTTGATAAAAAATCATATTTTAACCATTAACCACTCCCCGTATTCACCTAATATGGCACCATGCGACTTCTTCCTTTTCGGAAAAATGCATTTGCCCATGAAAGGAAAGCGTTATGCAGGCGTAGAGCCATTCAAAAGGCTTGCACCGGCATACTGGCCAACGAGCTAAAACACTCGTTCGACATGCTTTTGGACCGTGCAAAAAGCTGTATGGAAGCAGAAGGAGACTATTTTGAATAAAATAAATTGATTTTGCCGAAAAAACCATTTGTTCAGTTTTTTTTTTTAAATCCTGTTTACTTTGGAAAGCACCTTGTATAAGTGCCATTTATACTAATCAATCAAAATCAAGACTAGATAAAAGCACTTTCATCTTTATGAAGTAACCTTAATTTGACTTGGAGGTTGTTTCTATCAAACAACGTGGCAAGAAGGAAGTAGCATAATCTTCTCCGTTGGATGCGAACAGTGCTGGTGACGTTTTCGATTTAGTAATACATAATATGTACATATGTATTACATATAGTTATTAGGGATATTTATTTTTTAAAAAACTTATCAATTCTTCTATGTTTGACAACATGATTTCCCGCCAGGCTGAAAAGTAAGTAGCATCTCCATCCGTAGGTTTCACAGCTGTACCTAGACTTAAAAATAAACGAATGAAAATTCCACAGCCGCGGAGTAATAGGTAGCAAAGATATGATAAGAAAAAAAGGTTGATGAAAATGAAGTTCGCGTTTTATTGAACAACTTTTTTGTCAAAAATATCGTTGATACGAAAATGGAAGAAAATTCCGTGGAATCCATATGATTACTAAAATAGGATAATAATATTATAGGATTACAGCCAGGAAAGCACCTTCAGGTACATAAGTCCTATTAGTTATATGGGGTCTAGGACGAGTTTTCACCTGCTTTTATTCATACTAAGCACAAATGTGCACCGTTATAAGTAATCATTTTCTCTCAATTTCATTAAGATAACTCACGTATTGGCCGATATATGCGGTATTAAGTCCACAGAAGTTCGAAAATCTTTGTGTTAGTTACATATATGGGGCTAATGGAAGTATTGACACGATTCAACCTATTTTTGATACACAGAATTACTATTGTCAGGAAAAGATTCTCTCTGAATTTTAATTAAAAATCTGACACATTGGCCAACATTATAGGTAAAAAGTCTATTATAAGTACCTGATTCGAAATATTTCGTACCTGCTGGCTTGAACCGTTTTGCCTAGACATAAGGTGGCAAACTCTAAAAGCATCATTCGTACATTATTATATTAATTGTTTCTTGATTTGTACACTCGAAAGAAAAGAATCAGATGGAATTTAAAATTTTGTTCATGGGAAGTGCGCGTGGTAGGTAATATAACTGCTTTGTATGAAAACTATGTTGAATAATAAAATCATTTTATTTTGAAACAATAGAAAACGTTATATTCAGCTGTACTGAAACTACTATACTCTTCGCAAGTCCATTTTTTTAGCCTAAAATCTAAAAAAATGTGTCTAGATTTCGATGGGTCAGTCTGAATGAAAGCTACATATATGCTTTAGTGGTTCGATGTCGGCGGTTCCGATAAAGGAACGGCTTCTTGGTGAAAAAATAATATGTGAAAATTTTCAGGACAATATCTCAACAGCTGAGGGACTAGATAAATATACAGACGATCATCACTATAGCTCGTCACGCTAACTGTTTATATATAAAATTTATAAAGTGTCCGACTTTTCCTATTGGTTGTCATAATACATATATATTGTCCAGGATATAAAAATTTTATTATATATATAAGGATATGAATTGTTATAAAACTTCATTTATGAATTATAAACTCAGTCATGAAAATGACAAAAAGTCATCTATTTTCAATAGCAACAATTTCCTTTAAGCCATTCTTGAAATTAATTAAAAATATATTATGCAGAAATTTTTAAAATACGAATAATACGTTGAATAATCTTTAATCAATTACATATTTGCAAAAAATATATATTTTTTTTTAATTATTTTATCACAATCTTACATGGTGAAGGCCTATAAATAAATTGAAACCACTCAATAAATACTTGTCTGAAATCTCTTTGACTTTGTAGCGTGTTATAAATCACACGAGTCGTTAATCAACAAATCAGAAACTCTTATATAAATATTATTAAATTAATTTTATGCAAACACAATTTATCTGCTCGCTTTGCTGGCTACTGAAATTTATCCGCACGAGCTAAGTAAATAACACCTAATCGCTATTTTATGAACCCAAAACTTGTTCGGCACAAATTTGCATTAGAGTTGCTTAGGAGCCACACCTAAGACAGCAATTCAAAGGCTTTGCGATCATACAAAACTACTTAGAGACTACAAATATTTACTGCATAGAGGATTATGAATGTTGCTGTACTTATGCAAGCATACACATTTGCTCAATAAGACGCATGTACGAAATACTTTAGAGCCGATAAATATCAGAAATCAACATAATCCGAACGGCTTAACTAGCGGTACAATGAATTGCCTTGAGCAGCATTAAATCACCTCGAAAATACTTTAAAGCTCAAAATTCAAGCAATCAAATCGAATAACAGAGATATTTTGCACACATACAGACACAGAAATACATACAGCCGTAGAGTGTGGTGTAGAAGTGCAGTTGCGGTGTATGGTAGTGTTTGTATGCTGAGCGGGTGTAGAGTTTGGTGTAACGGAAATGACATTGACAATGGCGGCGGTGACAGCAATGACAGTAACAATGGTGTGATTTATATATGTTTATAGTTACATACATGTGTATATTTGCTTACAATGTACTTGTATGTATGCATGACGTATGTATGTATGTGTATATGCTTATAAATTCCGCTACCAAAGTCTACGCTTGAAAGGAAGCAGCTTTGCTGTAGCACGTGAGCAAATAATAGCCATGTGAAGGCGCAAGATTTTGCGATAGTTAGTCGACGCTGATCCATATTTACACTTACAGGTACATACATGTACACACAGGTATATATATAGGTACATTTGCGGACCTTAGATATAGATACACGAGCAACTATTTGATTTAAAGCTTGTATGTGCCAACATGTCTGCTGAGTATCTGCAACTGCTACTGTTTAATTCTTAGGCGTAAGACGGACACACATGTGCACATGCAAACATACATACATACATGCATATTACCAAAGATACTTCCATACTCTGCGAGGCATGCATAACATATTAATTGCTAAAGTTGGCGAAATGTATCTGCGTGGTTGACAACGTCAAGTCTGATTTAACTATAAATATATACATATATACATACATATGTATATAAAATATATAGTGGACTGTTGTTTATATTATACATAAAATTGTAGTTGTTTTAAACTGCCTACAAGGTAATACTTGGCATAAGTGTGTCTAACGCCATTGTCTCAAGCAAACAGCTCAACTGCCAAAGACATAAAGTTAGCCAAAGGATTTGTGTAATAGCAACACAAAATACTCATCCATGACAGACACTGATTGCAACAGCAACAGCAACAATAACAAACTGTGTTTCAAAGCAGTTGAAGCCAGGTTGCTTTGCATGAAATGAAAGCCGTAAGTTGTAAGAAAGGACAAAGTGAAGCTGCCTGAGAGGACATCGGCAATTGAAATGTGTAAGTTTGCAGACTGATATTCATGTACGTGTGCGTGTATGTTTGATATGCGTTCAATGGCGTAGGCAGTGGGGTAGATAGAGGGTATAAATAACTACTATAACTTGTAAATTTTTAAAGGGAAGGAACGACGTCGAGAAACTACTATCACAACTGACATCGAAAGGGGTTTCTGCTTGACTTGCACTACTGCTCTCTGAGAGTACTCATCAGCAACTCGGTTTAAGGGAAGTGTGGGACGGCATTTCAAGCTCCTTACGTACAGCTGCAAGCGAAACCATTGGTGTTCAAAAGAACAGCAGATACGATAAGGACTGTCGTGTCGAAGTGGAGAGAAATTAGACAGTCTACCTCCCATTGTTGCGATCGACGACAACACGTGTGGGGTGAGATACATACTGAGAGTTGAAGAGGGTACTGAGATGCATATACTGACAAAAAGGAAAGAGACCGAAATGAGTTAGTATGAAGAGCTTGAGAAGCTGGAAGACAGGGATAATGCTCGAAAATTCTGCGAAAAGCTGCGGCGCCTAACGGAAAATTTCAAGGCCGGAGCATATTGTTGTAGGTCCCAAAATGATGATCTAGTGACTGATGTTCAGAGCATATTGAAGTTATGGAATAAACACTTCTCCAGCTTGCCGAACGGCGGTAAAAGTGTAACATCTGGAGATGGCGCACCCGATTCCCCAATCGATGGCGATGGAATAGATGTTCCATTGTCCGACTATGAAGAGTTTCGAATAGCAATTGCCCGCCTAAGCATCACAAAGGTTTTAGCAGAGGGGACTCCCTATCGTGGGACGTCTTCAACCTATTGCTGGAGATAATAATGCGAACTGCAGAGCTTCTATGCAGAGCTTCTGTGTGCAGCTGCTGGCGTACATCGATGATATTAATCATTGGCATCAACAACTGCGCCGTTAGTTCAGTTTTCTTCAAACTGTATAAGGAACACGAGGACTAGACGAAAAATCACTTCTCATCAAATAAACAGTCATCGCATTCGCGACTCGGCTCGCAGTCACGGTTGATAGTCATAACTTCGAAGTCATAGATAATTTCATTTATCATGGAACCAATATTAAAAGCAATAACAATGTCAGCGTCGAAATCCTACGCGGAATAACTCTTCCCAATAAATGCTACTTTGGACTAAATAGGCAATTGAGAAGTAAAGTCCTCTCCTGACGAAAAAAGACCAAACTCTACAAGTCATTCATCATCCGCGACCTATACATGGTGCGGAGGCCTGAATAATAACATAATGGGATAAGTGGGCCTTAGGAGTGTTCGAGAGAAAAGTTTTGCGGCAGATTTTGGTCCTTTGCGCATTGGCAATGGCGAGTACCGCAGTTGATGGAACATTGAGCTGTACGAGATTAGCGGCGATATCAAGAAGAAGAATACACTAGCTTTGGATTACCGATCCGATTCATTACCCACCGGTGGCAGCAGAGGGAGAGGAAGACTTTCACTCCGTTAGAGAGGTCAGGTGGAAAAAGACTTTACTGCACTTGGTATCTCGAATTGACGCTATACTTTGGCTATAATTATTTTTAAAATGAAAAACTATGATTCTGCTTGTGGATTATTTTTATTTTGACTTTTAAATTTTTTTACATCAAGTCAAGAATATGATATCATATATGTACATATATGGACGCCGTCACAGTTGATTGTCATTTGAGCCCTTTTAATGGCATTTTCCATGACTTTGGCCAGAACTTTCGGATATTGTCTTTAAGAGCTGCAAGAGTCTGAGGCTTGTTGACATAAACCTGCGACTTCAAAAGGCAGCACAAAAAGAAGTCTGGAGCGGTCAAATCAGGCTATCTTGCTGGCCAGTGCAGATCGACAAAACGGGAGATTAGGCGCCCGGGAAATGCATCCTTCAGCATATGGGTTGGGGAACGTGCAGTATGTGCCGTTGCACCGTCCTGTTGGACCCACATGTTTTCCAATCCCAATTCATCAAGTTGCAACAAAAAGAACTCGTTGATCATTGCTCTGTAGCGCTCACTATTCACAGTAACCGTTTGGCCCGCGACGTCTTCGAAGAAAAAAGGTCCGATGACTCCTCCAGCGAAAACAGCACACCATACAGTGACTTTGAGCGGGTGTAACGGCTCTTCGTGGGTTACACGCGGATTTTCAGTGCCTCAGACGCGTAAAATTTGCTTATTTACGTACCCGCTAAGATAAAAATGGAAGTCATCACTCATAATATTTTTTATGAAAAATCATCATACGCGATTGGCGGTCAGCAGCTAACCGTCTGTACTTTGTACGGAAATATCTTTTGTATTTTTAGCAATCAAACGGTTTTCTACTCAGCAATCTCTCCTCTTTTCCCTTTTATTTCCTAAGCCACTGTATATCTAAGTACTCGCGTATGCACATCAACAAATTTCCTATCCTCACTCACACTTGTCTCCTTCTTCAAACTTATCTTAGTTAGTTAGAAGATTGTTTGTAGTTTTCGGAAAACAACAACAATATTCGGTGACACTGTTAGCTAGTTTCATAAAGCATGCATGTATCCTCTTCAATACTCACTTTTATCACAATTTTATTTACTAATATGTATATACATATATGCATGTACATGTATACTCTTCTTGTGTATACATACATATGCATATTTATAAATGTAAATTATTGAATATAACCTCTGCTGGCTTTATACTGTAAGCTTCTTAAGGTCCTCGGAGTCAACACACAAGCGTTTCCGTCACAACTGCAGTTATGTACATGGTATATATGTGTGTAATGGTGTAAATATGTCCACGTAAGCTTGGAAGAATGGAATTTCACTAAAATTACACGCACAAATTGTCTTTATCTCTGAGCAAATATAAATTGCATCCTTTTCTTCTGAAATTTGTTAAGACTGAAGGAATTTTCTAATTGTCTGAGAATATTTTCGAGAAAAGTGCTTAAAAACGTAATTGAAAATATGTGAAAATTTCTTAAAATCCACCTAAAGTGTTATCAAGCATTTTATATACATACATACATAGTAAGTGTGTGTGAGTGTGTGCATGTATGTGTGTGAACTTTTGTGTGCTTTCTTAAAAATGTTCACAGCTGCTTGAGTGTTTGTCAAGCAAATGACGTTAATGGTCAGAGATATTTAAGTAATTTTGAATGTGAGCACACATACACACATTGACATGTATACATATGTGAGAAGAAAAATGCAGAAAAGCTAAGGGATGTGTGGAGGAGCAGTTAAGATGGGCGAGTTTGATGGATTGCAATTATATGGAAATTTCATGTTTTATTGTCTATAAAATATCTTTTGTGTATAGCCATGCATGTGGAAATATGAGGGAAAAGACTTTAATTAGTACTGCTTTAATTCATTTTTGCTTCAAGAATTTCTTGATTTTAATAAGAACTCGTAGCGAAGTCTTTTGTAATATTTAGTTATGTATATGAGGAGTTCTTATTTTTGAACAGCTTTAAAGGCGTTTGAGTTGTAAGTAATTAAATTATATTGGGTAGTCGAAAAAGTCTTTTCGAATTTCTAATCAAACTTCAACTTATTTTTTATACTTATAATGAACTTTAATGAACCAAATATATATCATTTTGGTCAACTAATTTTTGCCATTTTTCCAGTAGAGGCATTATTCTACCAATGTAAAACTTTTCTGGTTTCTCTGCGGAAAACTCCGACAAGAATTTTTACAGGCTTCTTTTGAAGCAAACTTTACTCCATGAAGGGAGTTCTGCATTGACCGAAACAAATGATAGTCCAATGGTCTAGGGTCAGGGCTGTATGGGGAATGCATCAAAGCTTCTTAGCGAACCCCTCCCAGTTTTTGCCGAATCATCAAAAGATGTGTATGGTCTAGCGTTGTCCTGATGGAAGACGAAGCCCTTTCTGTTGATCATCAGTTGTTAACAATAAAAAGTATAATCAATCGTTCGACCACGCTGGATCAGCTCATAGTGGATGATTTCTTTCCAACCCAAGCAAACACTCAGCATAACCTTTCGAGGCGGCAATCCCGGCTTTGCGACCATTTGTTGAGCTTCACCACGTGTGGAGCATGATCCTTTTCACACATTATTGTCGTATTTGATCCACTTTTCGTCTTCGTCTACCATTCGCTAAAGAAATGGTTCGATTTTATTTCGTTTCAGAATCACAGATCAGACAGATCACAGAGATCAGAATCGCAGATATTAATTCGGTCCTTTAAATTTTTAACAGGCAATTCATGTGGTACCCAAACATCGTGATTCTTCTTGTAGCCAGCTTTTTTTATGGTTCAAAACCGTTTGACGATGAATGTTAAGTTCTTTAGCTGCTTATGTGACGGTCCTGGTCAATCTTTTCCATAATTTCATAGACTTAGACTCTTTCAATACGAAAAGACTTTATAAGGGCTGCTGAGGCTGACTTGGAGCGGAGATATTTTATTGCGCGCTATCTTCTTTGATTGGGATGGTTACTATATAGAAAAAAGAAATTTCTGGCCACTTGATGTTTCGATTTCGCCCGAGTCACCCAATTGATTTCATAGAGGCCGATACCTAAGTTTGGCTGGCAGAACAAAAGAGTTTCCTCCACACTGACCATAAAGTTATACCGCTTTTTTTCGGTCGTCAGAATCCCATTCGTAATAAAGATGGTGTACTGAAGGCGAAGTTGATATTTGTGATAGATACTCTGTATGTTCACCTACCCAATTTGTCCATTTTAGGTGTTAGATAATGTGTCTTCATATCATATTTGATCGTACTTTATACTCGACAATGACTCGATTTCATAATGCATAATGACATTTTTGATAGAATATTTCAATATATTGGTGTTAGTTTAAGATAATTCTATGTAAATCTCACAAAAATTGGCTTACCCCTTACCGATCGACTGTTGGGAGTTTTATATGATTTTCACCTGGCTAAATGTTCGGTGGACTGTTGATTTGAAAGATAGATAGAAATTAACTGAAGATTTGTAATGCAACTAATGCTCTATTTTGTCCTCTCTTATACAATATCACCTATGGTCACTTAGGTCTAGCGCTCTAAACAATTCCAGGAACTTGCTGAGAGCGATGGAGTTGGTGCGATCCTTATCCACATAGATGGATCTAAGGGCCATGAGCCCGCTTCTAAAAATTACTAGACAATCTAGAATCAGGTGTTTTGTAATTTTCGGTTTGGAGGTTGTCCATGTTGGACAAGCATGTCTTGAGCCTCCAGTGACAAGTACAGAGCGCGTCAAGGAGACGGAATTTGTCTCGGGGGAGGCTGATCATATCTCTAAACCTTGCTAGGCTGTAACCCACCAACAGCAGTTTGACGTGGCGAGTTCCTGTTGCCTTCTGCTAGTGTCGGTGTCTCCCCACTCTTTTCTGTAGGCGGAACAACTCCTCTATGGTATGGGAATCCATCGCAAAGCCGCCGCAGTTTATTGGATACGTGTGTATATTGATGTATTAATGTCCTTAACATACATACAGATATGAGCCAATCTAAAAGAAGAAGCTGCGTTGATAGCGAAATTCCAAAAGGTGCTTAATGAAAGCTAATTTCAGAAGGAGTTCTCATAAGTTTTTGAGGCTATTTTTTTAGCAACTGAGTGGATAGCATTCATCTGATCTCATCAACGCTATATGAGCAAAGTATATATATTGGGGTAGAACCTAAGTTTAGAACTGTAGCGTTGTGGATTGGCAGTTTTTTTGCCCGCTTTTATACTAGCCTTGGGCAGAAAGCATTAAGAAGTCTGTAAATTTTTTCCTTAACCAGTTAAAGAGTAAACCATAAGTGGGCCGAAGTTTGAAGATGAGAAACTGGACTCGATGAAGATTGTCTCCAAACAGAGAAGATCTCGAATAATCTCTGGAAGTCACCCAAGCGAGGGAATAATGAAATATCTCCCGTTATCAAACGAACAGTCATCGCACTCGCGACTTGCCTCCTTCTTCACTTTTGACAGTCATAATTTCAAAGTCGTAGTGTAACAATTTCAGCTTTCAGAACAACTCTTGCCAAAAAATGCTACTTCGAACTGAGTAGGCAATTGAGAGATAAAGACCTCTCTCGACGAACCAATACCAAATTCTAATAATCACTTATCATTCCCGTCCTGCTATGTGGTGCAGAGGCATGGACGATGACAACATTTGATGAGTCGACGTTGCGAGTTTTCGAGAGAAAGGTTCTGCGAAAGATGTATGGTCTTGGAATATCGATGGAACGATGAGCTGTATGAGATATACTCGTACGACAACATTGACATAAACAATAGGAGACAGCGGCTACGCTGGCTAGGATTTGTCGTCCGAATGGATGAAAACATTCTAGCTCTGCGAGTATTCGACGCAGTACTCGCTGGAGGAAACAGAGGAAGATCTGGAGAGATTAAGAACGCTAATAATAAGTCATTTTTGCAAGAGATTGTAACTGGTAATAAAAAATGATGTCATTACAACAACCCTTATAACAAAAAAATCATATGTGAAACCTACTTTCTCTCTGTATTTGCTGGGATCAGAAAGGCGTGCTGCATTGTGAGCTTCTAAAACCGGCTGAAACCATTAGTGTGGAGCACTACCGGCAATAAATCACTAGGATACGGTTCACATCAGAACAGGATATCAAAAAATTTGCTTGAACTTGGTACAAATCATTGTCTGTGGGACCTTCAGTACTACCAATCGGCTGGGTGACAAACAGGTCGTGTCTTCATCACTCACTCTCTACTACTTACATATTAGCGCGTAAAACCTTGTAAACATAAATTCTATCGGCAAACTAACCGGTACCCACTGCTGCTGGATACCAAAGTGACAAGTTGTTTACAGACGCTGTCGTGGTTTAACCGATGCCTCGAAGCAGTGCCACATGTGCTGCACTTTACAAGGCCATTCAGCTGCTGCGTACAACAGAAAGTTTAATTGAAACAGCAGCGGTCATTGGTTATTTCGCGAAAACCTGTCGATTGATAACAGTGCTGCATAATAGTGAGCAGCCGTCTGCCAACTGAGGCAATTTTGCAACAAACTTTGGCAGTTTCAGATGCGTTCTTTGCTGTAGTGGCAGCTATTGTTGTTTTGTACGTTGTTGTTGCCGTTATTGCGGCCAGTCAACAACCCTTGGCGCAACCCTTTTGACCCAATGCACGGCCGTGCTGAGTGCGGCAAGTTTCAAGCGCTCGCGTTACAAGTGCCGCATTATTAATTGTGAGGCAAGAAGCGCTGAGTGCTGCTGCAGCAAGTGTTTTGCTATGTTGCACACGCTATTGGAGTATGTGTGTAATATGTGCGAAGTGAAAAATATGAAAAACTGCATTGTGGCGCAATTTTTACAAAACACTCATTAGTGGCCTGCGGGTGCTGAGCCGTCAAAACGTCGTGTTTGTCCGCCGCGCCGTCACTCAAGCGCCACCGCGGCCACAGACGCTTACGCGAGTTGTGTTGAGTGGCGAGTGCCGCTAAGAAACAAGCTGGCAGCAGCAAGTAGCTGTTATATATGTATGTGTGTGTGTGCGTGGACAAATGCCACAACTGCCAAAGGTGATGAACTGGCCTCGCCACAGCCGGTTTGTACAACTTTTTTCGTCGACAAAAAAAGAAATTCACAAAAATTTTATTCCCAACAACGTACAGTGCGCCTCTCAACTAGGCAACAACTATTCATATATGTATGTATGCAAACAAACACACGCACACACATACATATGCTGGCCACAACTATAAACAAAAGCCTGGAAAATAATTAAAACATGCTAAGCAGCATGTCGAACAGCAGTGGCCACCGGGGATACGTGTAACACAGTCCATACTGACCGGCAACCGCATTTGTGGCACATGCAACGTTATGCTGCAGCTTCTTCTTCTACTCATTTGCCTACTTGCTTGCTGTTTTTGTTGTTGTTATGAAGTTTTTCGGTGTGGAAAGTGCATTTGCTTTTCGCTTATCAAGTCTGCCGGCTGGCCGAGTTCCACATACATCCCCCCGAAATTTCAAGCAGCTCTTTTTGTGAGTGCCCGCTGTGCCGCTCTTTCTTTTTCTTCTTCGTCTGCTTTTTAGTAAGGGCTTAAATGGAAAAATGTTGAATATTAAATTTGTTTTTATGCCGTTATTAATTTCTTTAAGGCGGCATTAACAAATTGCATGTAAACTCGCATCCCTTACCACCGGCCTGGTATGTGTTGCACACAGCTGTTTGTTTGTGTGTGGTGTAGCTTGAACTAAAAACGCGCCACATAGTTACTAGCAGCTAATTTAGATTTTATTTTGCAAAAATTTTAATGTTTTTCATTTGCCGCTGTGACGTGCTTTGAGTTCTGAATGTCAGCTCCGCCGCCGTCTGTCACTCACCCACTGAGTCCAAATAGCTGTACATTTATTGCTATCGGAAATTTTATCGTCGCTTCTTTATTGCTATTCTTAGCTAAATTTTAATTTATTTTGCAAATTCACGAGCGCATTTTCGAATTCGCGTTTGTAAATAATTAATTGGAACACACGAGTTTTATTACTCTTCGTTTTAATTGGTTTTAATGGTGAATTATGCAGAAATTCCTTTATATTTATTTATGCACATATTCAAGTTTTCGTTTTCAGAGTTTTTGAATTTACATATTGGTTGTCATAAAGGTGATTCGGTATTTTTATTGAATCAATTTTTGGCACCCATACATCGAGCTTCTTAATGGAAAAAGCTTCTTTAAATGGTTTGAAAGAGCTTGTTTTTTTGACTACTATTATCTTTCGACCATTCAGCGATTTTATCGCAATTTTGGCCGACAGGCCTGCGAAGCGTCTCAGCTAATCGACCACCTCTACACCAGATTTTCGAAACGTTCGAAACATCGTTGTGCGGTGGAAATGGAAAATGTGATCGGGTCCATAAACTGCATCGAAGCGGGATTTCCGCTTGAGATGCATTTAAACGCTTTATCGTAGTAGTACTGTAAAATATGCATATTTTCTCTTTATTTTGCTCCATGTTTGCGACGCTATAACTCACGAACGACTTCAATAAAGGTATTGCATGAATTGATGGAATTAAAACTAGAACTACGCGCTTCGTCTTGTTAAAAGCGAAATATCGCCGAGATGACAAGCCAATATTTAACCATATAAAGGGTGATCCTTTTCATGATTTCCTACTTTTTTAAACGCCATTGACTTCAAACTTAATGGAAAATGTTTATTAACATTTGAAAGAGCTTGTTTTTTTGGCACTTATTTTTTGAAGATTATCACTTTAATATTTTGGCCGCGACTACGTCTCAGCTAATCCATCCGTTGAGTCCAATTTTCGTGACTCGTTCGAGCACTTCGATTGGGAACTGGCAAATGACACGCGTGATGTTTTACTCAAAGACCTGAATCGAAGCGGGATTTCCGCATAGACTTCAACTTTACATATACCAATCATGTTAGCCAATCGACCGGTCCAAAACATTAAATTATCTGCTCACCGAAGAGTTCTTTCAATAAATCCATTAGATGTTCATGTCGCTTGAGCAGATCGAATGGCTTTAGTTCTTCACAAATTGTACTTTACGCGCTTTCCATTTAAGATCTCGACTTAGAGTGCGCCAAGTCGTCCTCGAAACACTACAGAACTTGATTTTTGTAATAAAGTTGAACGATTTATTAACGTTGTTCCTTCCTTGATGAAATGCCAACAATACTGTAATAAAATAACATTTAAAAAGGCTATTGAAAAAGTAACTCTACTTGGATGATCCGTTATTTAAAGTTTTGGTGGATTTCTCTTTGGCAGTGAAATTTTATTGTACTCAAATCACTGGCTGGTTATTATGATTATGGCTAAGCCATAAGCTTTACTGAAATTGATTATTATTTAAACAGCACTTACTCGTCTTGTTATAATAACCAGCAGAATTTAAATAGCTCATATGTCTCTTCAAACGGATGGTACTAACTTTTTCATCTTTTAACGCCCACAGGATTTCGAATCCAACTTTTATATCGTGTTCTAGGTTTGATCCAGTGATTATACATTGGCTATTGCTGTGATCTCCGCTTGGAAGAGATGCCTGGTCGACATATTTGGTATCTAATTTGGCTGAAAAAACACCTCGATTATCCAGTTTAGACTCATGCGTTAACGACTATTCCCTGTGTCCCTATCCACCGCAACATTCCCACTTTTGTCTGGAAGAAAGGCAATATTGAATGCCGAATTTAAGTTCAATTCTATATGACTTCGAAATCGTTGGTATTGGGTAGAAACGGGAACTTACTAAGTAAAATTCTTTGGGAGGAAAGTCGTGAGTTGATTTTTGAGCGATATCTCAAAAGCTGTGGGAAAGTCGTTTTTCTTATACAGTCTGGTATTGTCAAAGTTAGACGTTTTTGAGGAGTCCAGACTGAGTTGTGGCCCCAGTTATATATATAACGCTTATTTTTCCATCAAACTTATTCTAATAAACTTACGCATAGTAGCTTACAAGCAACATAGCTATATAAACCTATGGAACATATTATATCCTGTAATGATGGCGCAAACCTGGTTGATGCATAATTCCGTTTCGAATAGGACTAAATATCTGTAGCTGTTTTACCTCGAAGATTCCTAAAAATCGAACGTGTCAGTGAATGAATTAATGATGCATGCAGCTTTTTCCGGTTGTATGTTATCTTTGTACTCTCTCGAGCTTACTGCTTGAATGGCGTGAACTTTTGATTTAACAAAGCCCCAAAATAAAATCTGAAGACGGTAAATCGCACGACCTAGTGGCCATTTGACAAGGTACCTTCTCGTATTAACGCAGCGCCGAATTTTGGACGCAATATGTACAGATTTAGACGTGAAATATAGCAGTGCGTTACGTGTTAGTAATAAATAGAAATCGTTCGCATCGATTTTATCAAATTCCGAAAAAAATTCGGCCCACATCGTGTCATGGTAACAGTAATTCCTACCTCGATCCAAAATGAATAAAAAGTAACTGCCATAGCACAAACCGCGCCAAACTGTAAATTTTTGGGAACGCCAAAGCGTGTCCGTCCCAATTTTTTTTTTGTCGAATCCATTAATGGGCCTTATCTGAGAAGAATATTTTTCATTTTACCCACCGGATCGAAGTAGAGAGCGGCAATTGTGGGGAAAAATTATAAAAGTATGCGGCCCTCAAATAAGATAATGTACTCTTCTAAACTCTTAAAGCTACAACAACCAAATTAGCTGGGAAAATATGTATGTATTTTAAGAGCTCAGTAAAATGGTTGAGATCGGTTGATAGCCCCGCCCACTCCTCATACAACGTTATTGTTAAAAGCTAGTAAAAGCGCAATAAATTTGTAACTATATATGTACGGCAGTGATATTAAATTTTACAACAGAGGTGATATGAGAGGGCTTTATGGCAACCACGGTAAACATTTTGCAATGGACATGGCACCTCCTACTTTAAGATGAAATCACATATCTCGGGGCCTGCTCGACCGATTTCAAAAATTGCCTAAATCGAACCAAATCTGTTTAAACCCGTAGGTACTGGACATGCGGACCCAATGCTTTTATTTGAGTTTTCTGAAAATATCGGTCAATGTGTGAGATATATAATTGAAATTCAGAGATAATCCTTTCCTGACAGTGGTATGTCTGTATGTTAAATTTGGTTGAATTTTGGTCAAAACACCCTATACACCTGATATTTATAAAGATTTTGGAACTTCTGGGTGACTTTATACCGCATATATCGGACCAATACGTGAGTTACTTTTACAAAATTAAGAGAGCGGGTTTTTCTTATAATGGTGCTTAGAATAAATAAAATTGGGTGAAACTCGTGCAGATCCCGTATAACTAACTTAACTAAGGACTTTCCTAGTTTTAATTCTTGCAGGTACAGGAGTATGAAATGTTCGGTTATACCCGAATTCAGCTTTTCCTTACTTGTTGGACATGTGGCTTAAGGTAAGGTATTAAGACAATACTGTTTATCGGAATTAACCTTTTTGACAGTTGTAATTTGATTTATATTCAGTTTGGTTTGCCATTTCATAAAGAAAACACTCACTTCGGAACAACTTTTGCAAATCGTGCCAATTCGGTTGATATAATCGCCCATGCGGATCGGTTATTCGAGCAACTATGGATTGGTTTTGCTCCAAGCTTACTTTAGTCAATCGTCAGAGCCGCCGTACAGTACTCACCGCAGACGCTATTACTGCTATGGACAGAGTTGGTCGCATACATTTTATGGAAGGCTTTTGTTTTGCGAGCTCGTCCAACTCGTGCTGGAATTGAAGACGAACGACCATCAAGCGCGGGCACAAAGCGAGATGTTCACCAAATCGTACCGGTTTTCACAAAAAAATGGGTGCCTTAAAAAATAAAATTGTAGCATTTGTAGTGATCATAGTCCATAAGCCGTTATTGAGAAACTATTGCATCCTCAAAAACTCACTGTTCGGTGTGCTCTATGGGCAGAGGGAATCATCCGTTGATATTTCTTTAAAAATGCCCGGCTCTAATGTTAAATTCAATGGGGAACGCTATAGAGTCATGATTAATGAGTTTTTCGAGCCCCAATCGGAATATGTTGACATGGACGACCTTTGCTTTCATTAAAGTGGAGCTACATGTCTATACAGTCAACGAGGGCACAATAGACCCTAGGTCGCGGTGCATTACCTCAAGAATCTATCTACAGTCAACGAAACAATCATTTTATTGATGGTAACTTTTAATGAGCGCATTATTTCGCGTCGTGGATCTGTTGCACGATTTAACCCGCTGAACTATTTTTTGGAGTTAGGGAAATTCGCTTAACTACTCAGATAGCATCGATTAACACTTTAAAGGGGAATACTTGGTGCTTTATTGCTCACATATGGCCCGAATTGCTTCAAAGAATCTTCAAAAACTGCCTCTCGTCTGAAATTTATTTGAGTCGGCCACGGCGGACACTTGTTTTCGAAACATATTGACAAACCTTTATAATAGGAAAAAATCTAAATTCTTAGCCATAACATTAAATTATAAGCATTTTATATCCTCTTGAAAATCACATCTCCAAAAGACATCCTTCACTTATGCAAGGTTCAATAGTTCGCCCCACAACGAAGCTCATCTCTCTAACTAGCGATTAAATGCAATGCTAAATACTCACATACCCTCACATGCAGACTCATTTCCATATTAACCAAAACAATAAATTAGGAATTTTCTCATCAGGGTGGACATAATTTTTGAAAACACCAAACAATACAAAGCAATAAAATTAAATGACCAACAACGAAGCCACAACTCAAAAAACAAATAAAACCTGGTGTGATTGAAACTCAACGACGGTTTAACGATGGCGACACTCGGGAAAGGTATGCAGTGCAAGATAATAAAGAAAGCCCGTGGTGGAAGAAGAAGAAGACAACCTAATCAAATTGATTAATTTCATTTGTGTTTTTTGACGTGCGAGCATTTTACAATTGAATTGATTTATTGCTGCGGCGACGTTAAATAGACGTCAGATTAGTTAATGTCGTGTTGCAAGCAGCGTTTGCGCTGTTGGTGGTTGGCGGTTGGTGAGCAGTGTTGCCGCATTCCTACTAGTAGGGGTTTAGCGCCACACCGTCGTTGGCGCTCACCGAATATTTGTTGTTTATATACATATGTGTGTGTAAATGGGTGCATAAAAATGAGTAAATGCCACCACTTCCTTCAGCTTAAGCCATGTTCTTCGTCCAAGTCGATATTTGTGACCACTGTGAGACAATGGACCTGCCGGTTGGCGCTTGCATTTATCGCATTTATGGGTCATAAATGTGCCGCACTGATTGGCGCTGTCGCATTGGCGATTGAAAGTCCACAACAACTACAAATACAGGCATGAAGTTAGGTATCTATGCATGTGTGTGAATATTGAGCGATTAATTTTTGTGGTTAACGAGCGACTATCTACGAGGGCGGCCCGATAAATATTACTACTAAAGAAAAGGGAAAGTTTTGAAAAATTAAATTTTCTCATCCTTTTGCTACTTGACTCTATAATCCTTCAACTTTTTTTACTCTTTGCACTCAAAATACTTTTTCTGGTGATCTTGGATCTAGATAGAGGTGCTCCAAAAATCACTTTTTCTTTGCTATAAAATAGTTTTCCTTGCAACTCCTGATCGAATCAGCCAAATAATTTGACATAGTAGAGTCTTGTTTTCGTTTTGCACCGGTACACCGCGGTGGTCGTTGTAACCCATACCATAATATTTCCCCATTGGTCATCACTTTTTCGGCCGAAAGAGTAATCTCCGCCTTTTATAAAGCTACATAGTTCCTCGGCGAAACACTGTTTCGACTGTCCTTGGTTTCTGATATGCATCATTGCATCCATATTTCGTCGAGGGTCACGACACCCAACGTTACGGCCTTCGGTTTACATTTAACCAATGAAGTGATCACAAAGCTTTTAAGTTGTTTTTTTTCACTTTCGTTGTGCCAGCTGCCAGTGGAGGCAGCTTGATGTGACTCATCAAGAACTAACCACGTTGTCGGCAGCGAAGGCAAAAAGTCAAAAGTTTCTTATTTCTCATCTTTAATATTTTCACCAATCTCGAATTAAAGATTGATATTCGTTTCGTTTTGGTTGAGCTTTTAACTTTCGCTTCTTCGATCGATGATCATCACTACGGTACAGGAAATTTCTCTTTCCAGAGTAATGCCATCACATGGTGAAGCTTAATATTTATTAGGCTACCTTCGTATTTCTACGCACCTGCTTACCTTACTACTCTTACTGACGAGCTCTCATCTGGCGTCTCACACAATGAGTTCGGTTGCTTGTTGCACCGCGACGATATCTTATAAATCAAATTAAAATAATCCAAACTTGGCGCAGTCATTAAAGTTTTACGATGGGAACTTTTATGTTCACCATTACAACAATAGTTGCATAATTCCATTGAAGGTTCCCTCGAAGTCTTCATAAGCACAAAAATGTCGGAAAATCAATTACTAATGGAACTTCGATCGATGATCATCGAGTGCAATAAAACAAAAACAAAATGCTGCATTTGACTCCACTAACGCTTTTGCTCCGCCTGCTTCTTCCCCTTCCCCGTTGTAGGCGCCTTGTCATAGCAAAAGCGAATTAATCAAATTGCAACTGTCAGCGACAATCGAAGCGGCAATTTGTTTCATAATCGCAAATCAAACACTTGCAATATGCCACAAATCGACGCAGACGTTAACTCCGCGGCAAATGCAGCCTTTGGTATTGTTGTTGTGGCAAACGCAGTGTCAGCGCACTTGGCAGGCAATATATAAACGCCTCTATATCTAAGTGCCTATGTAGGCTTGAAATCATATAAATATGCATACATATGTACACATACACATACATGCATATGTATTGAAGTGTTAGAAACGCGGCGTGGCATATTAATTTATCAAGTGGCGATATTCGAACAAATTGTTGCGAATTTAGCCGTGGACACAGCAGCGATTTGTTCTAACACCTCACAATCGCGTAACAACAATTTATCCGCACACAACGCGACAACGCAGGCGAATAAACACACACCCATACAGCCACGCATACATAGAGACAACACTCTCGTAAATAACTTGGCTTAGTGCGGCCAATTGGCCGGCAATTGTCTGTTGTAACTGATTACTTGTCTAATGGACTGTCAGTTGGTGGTTTGGCCCCTTTCAATGGACCCACGCATTGTCGATAAATTTAATATGTTGACCATTAGCATGAAAGTGAGTCGGCGCCTACAATTATATAGTCATATGTGAATACATACATATGTACATATTTTAAAGTTTAAGAATGAAATTCTCCAATATTCCTAGTTTAATACCTATAGATGATTGTCTGGAAGTTCAAATGTGAATCCATTGGACAATAAAATATTTTCATATAATTTTGCACAGATTATAATCCTTAATGTATTCAATGTCTCAATAAGTCTCTATAAGGTATATTCGAAGCTATTTAAGAAACTGACAGAAAAATGATTCCAGAGAGATTCCTGATATGGTTCCTAATTTGAACACTTTCAATTTTTTTTACCAGTCTTTTATATGGGTGCGAATATTTATGTATTTTGCCTTTTATATTTCTGGATTCGGTCAACCTAGTGTTACAGTCTGGCAATTCATAATTGTATCCTAAAGCCGGACATTTTTGATGTAATACAAGGTGCGTTCCAAAGTAAACAGGACTTAAAAAAAAAACAGAACAAATGGTTTTTTCGGCAAAATCAATTTATTTTATTCAAAATAGTCTCCTTCTGCTTCAATACAGCTTTTTGCACGGTCCAAAAGCATGTTGAACGAGTGTTTTAGCTCGTTGGCCGGTATGGCCGCCAGTATGCCGGTGCAAGCCTTTTGAATAGCCTGTAACGTCTGCATAACGCTTTCATTTCACGGGCAAATGCATTTTTCCGAAAAGGAAGAAGTCGCACGGTGCCATATCAGGTGAATACGGGGAGTGGTTAATGGTTAAAATGTGATTTTTGGTCAAATAATCGTCCTTCGAATGTTGGATTCTGAGCAATTTTTGGTCGTCAGTCAATTTGTGTGGAACAAACCGTGCACACACCTTTCGTAAGCCCAAATGTTCGGTCAAAATGCGATAAATCGATGTTTTGAAGATGTTCAATTCCATTTCCATGAATTTCAATGATGATTTCGGCTGATTTTTGATGAATTCACGCACAGTTTCGATGGAATTTCCGGTGATCACGGATTTTGATTGGCCCACATGTTGATCGTCATTTATGTCCTCACGACCACTTTGAAAACGTTGAAACCACTCGTGCACTCTGCTACGGGATAGGCAATCATTGCCATAAACTTGTTTCATCAATTGAAACGTTTCGGTAAAAGTTTTACCAATTTTAAAACAAAATTTAATGTTGGCTCTTTGTTCGAAGCTCATTTTCGCACCGATAACACAAACATACTGACACTTAAAACGCAATAACTTCACTTCCAATCCATGAAATGTCATGAAATTCTCACTGGACAATCGATAAAGATAGCAGATTCTAACGCACCAATGCTAGATTCTTATAGTCTTGTTTACTTTGGAACGCTCCTTGTATATACCCAGAATGTTTTGACATACGAGCGCTGTTTATGTTATTCAAAGTGACTTAAAATTTTCATCTGATCCAAAAAATAAAATTTGATCGCTAACATTTTGGTGCTATTATTTTTTAAAATTTCGACTTATCTCAGCAACATGACGAACTTAATTGAATTTTGGGCGATGAAGAATAAGTTTATCGATGGTTTGGTGAATTCAATCGAGGTCGCAAATCACTCCAGCATGGATTTCGTGAAGGTCATGCAAAATCAGTTGTTGTTCCAGAAACTATTGATGCCAGGAGGAAACATATTTTGCCAGATCGTCCTGTGACCTACTAATATCGTGGGATTTAACTATTGGCATTTGTAGACTAGCATACATTCAATATTGCATGAACATTTCATTTAATTTTCTCGTTGGAACTCACACAAATTCTCAAACGCTCAAATAAAGGCTCGTTCGATTAGTCGAGAGAAATGTTAAAAGAATATGATCGTTATTTTGAAACATCTCTACATATGACAACGTGACAGGTGATGAATCGTGAATTTATACGTATGAGCCCGAAAATAAACAGCAGTCAAGTGTATGACAGTTAAGTGACTGATTCCATAAAAACCGTATACTTGAAAATTATTCTACAACTCTGCCATCCTCTTCAAAGTAGTCCCCTTGGGCAGCTATACAGCGTTTTCAGCCCGTTTTCCATGCTTCGTAACATTTCTGGAACGCTTCGACTGGGATGTCCGCGAGTACCCTCGTCACGGCCGTAATCGACTCAAAATGAGTTCCTTTGACCACCGATTTTTTTAGGAAACCGATGTTTTAGGAAACAAAAAAAGTCACAGGGTGACATGTCGGGCGAATAAGGCGGCTGTTGCAACACGGCGATCCCTTTAGAGGCCAAATACTGGGACACGCTGAGGGCGGTGTGGCACGGCGCGTTGTCGTGATGAAGGATCCAGTTACGAGCGATGTCTGGGCGCACCCTGTTGACTCGTTTTCGCAATCTTTCGAGTACTTGGCAATAGTAGACTTGATTCACAGTTTTCCCCGGTGGAACGAATTCTTTGTGGACGATTCCACGGCTATCAAAAAAGGCAATAATCATCGTTTTCACCTTCGACTTGCTCATGCGAGCTTTTTTCGGGCGGAGGGCGCGCGGAGACAACCATTGTGAGCTTTGGCGTTTGGTTTCCGGGACTAAGAGCACTATCACCATACACTCTTACAATTTTAGCGTATCAACGGAGAGGGGAGGGATGCCGGAAAAAGAGAAAGGGAATTTCACAGGTCATAAGTTTACCGCAAGCGCGGCAATAAAATCAGTCTCGAGCTTTTTGTGAGCTTTGGCGTATGGTTTCCGGCACGCATTGGAAAAGCCAGCTCTCATCGCCTGTAATAACTCGATCACGCAGCGTGGGATCGTTTTCCACTTGTTCCAAACAGTATTCTGTGACGGTCATTCGATGCTTCTTGATTTCATTTTTCCATTTTCGTGACGAGCACTACAAACACACGTCTACTCAACTTGCCGCAGCAGGCGAACTAAACAAGCTAAAGCGAAGGTACATATATCAATGGAGAGGGGAGAAATGCCGAAAAAAGAGAAAGGGAATTTCAAAGTCACAGGTTTACTCAAGCGCGGCAATGAAATCAGTCTCATTACTTAATTGTCAAACCTCGTATAGATGTTTCAAAATGAGCAGAATCCAAGAAAAGTGTAAAAATCTTAATGGAGAGTATTGTAAAAAACAATGAAGCGATTTTCGAAGATTAAAATTTGTTTTTGTTCACTAATCACATAAATGAAAAACAAAACGATTTTTATAGGTTTTGAGTCATTAATAAATAAAAACTGTGTCAAAAATACATTTTTTCCCACATAAAATTCACGCTGGAGTTCCTTTTCAATTACGAAAATTCCCTTTGAAAGCAACCTAACGGTATATGTAACAAGTTGCATAATATGAAAATGGAAAAGCCAACTAATTGGATGTTGTTCAAAATTGAATTAACTAGAAACTGGCTTCCGCACTTATTTGTAACTTTCTTTCACAGCATTCTTTGAGATAACAGACAGACTTACACAGCTAGTTAGTGTGAAATTTTCTTTTCTTCTACGAAATTTGTTAAGAAATTGCTATTTGCATGTCGCTTGTACTCCAAGGCATAATAACAGCAACACAAACACACATGCACACACGCACGCTCATGTGTGTGTGTGAGTAAGTTTGCCATTATAAAGTTGTTTGTGTCTAATTGCCTTTCTATCCGTCTGTCCGATTCGGCTCTAAATGCAGCTTTGCAATTGCGAAGGCAAACAAATGCAGCAAACAAGCGACAGACATTAAAATGTCAGTGCAAAAGATGTTTCGCAGGCAAAACAATTAGCAAGAGGAAAAGTAGTCGCAACGACGAAAAAGGAACAAGGACAAATGCAGCTCGTTTTCGAGCCATTTCAATTGGTAAGCCGGGGTGGCTTACTGTTCGACATGACAATCTAAGACAGCCTACAGCAAAGTTTCCACAAACTTAATTAATCACCGGAAAAGTTTGCAGCTTTTCGGTAATTCATCTTCTATGTGCTTTTGTTGCATAATGGTTGTTGTGTTTTTTGGAAAAGTAAGTATGTTTATTTTTGATTTTTGAATATCAATTAATGGATATACATATGTATAGTGATATATTGGATACGTGAAGACATGAGGAGTTGCAAAATCAAGTTTTTGTATGGAAACTTTTTCATTTGAAATGCTGCATACGAGTATACTTTCCGCCTCTACAACTTCTTCATATCATTTGTCTTCCTCGATGATGCATTATAATAGTCATAACAAATACAACCGGGTTGCCCCAAGAATCTTCCATCCAAACAACACATATTTAATTAGAATTAGTTTAAAACGGTTGAGAATAATTTTAAACTTGACATGACAGTAAAAAGAAACAACTTTGAATTCCTAAAATGAGATGTTCCACTATTTCATCTCATATCAAAATGATAATCCCTAAAATTTTCAAAATATTTTGGCTGCACTTGGTACCTCAATTCCTACGACAGTAAAGAAGAAGAATGGAGACTTAATAAAGCATTGAGACCTTAACTTAAATGATAACTCTTCTTGAGAGCAATTGACAATCAGCTGTAATACCAACCAAGTCCTGAATCCTTTTAAAAACCCAAGTGGAGAAGAGGTCACAAAAAAGATGATTTACCATGCAGCTGAGTAGTCTATGTACATACACATCGAAGGCATAATCAACGGTGACTGTGCGTAGGTTTCTGAATGTGACTAGCCAAGAATCTAAACAGTCTTCTTTTTCTAGACACCTCTTTCGCGGTTATAGCCGAGCTTACTTGTGACTGTCAACAGTTATGTGGGAGCCAAGTCACGAGTGCGACGACTGTTTGAAGACAGGAGATATTTTGTCTTGCCCTCATTCACTACCAAACCCATTTGTTTCGCTTCGGAATCCAGTCTGGAGAAAGCAGAACTAACAGCGCGGTTATTTAGGCCAGTGATATCAATATCATTGGCGTACGCTAGCAGCTGTACACCCTTATAGAAGATTGTACCTTCTCAATTAAACTCTGCAGCTCGAATTATTTTCTCCGGCAGTAGATTGAAGAAGTCGCTTGATAGGGATTCGCCTTCTCTAAAACCTCGTTTGGTATTTCCCGATCCTAACGGAGCTTTATTGTATTGCTCTACGTGAACTTATACCGCCATATTAGCTTTGCGGGGAGACTAAATTCAGACATAACGGCATAAAGGCAAATCCTTTTCTTGCTGTCAAAACAGCTTTGAGTTCGTTGAAGAAGTGTGTATGAGGCTTTTTCCACCAGTATTTTGCTCTAATATTCTAGGCCTAAGTCCACACTGATAAGGTCCAATCAGTTTGCTGACGGTGGACTTTAATCTCTTACACAGTACGGGAGGTATATCTTAACAAAATATGACAACAAATAGATTTTTATCTTAAATCTCAAATTAGGTGCACCCCCTATTCATGTTTTGGAGGGTCTCATTAAAACAATTGATATTTATTTTGCCAGTCCGAAAGGAATGAGCAAAGATTTGAGCTTAAATTCCAAATAGCGGCTCTCATCGGCATCTCCGGTGCACTGCCGACTATAGCAATCAATAGGACCAATAGTCATTCGATATGAGGACTTCTGCGAAGCGCGCAAGGACACGCCGAAATTCTCTATTCCTTCAATTGCATTCTGAAAATTTGGATCACTACATCGCAGAGGCTATTCGCGTTAGCATTTTTCTGTTCATATACCAACGAGGGAATAGGGGAGTAGCTCTCCGTCAAACTTAGCTTTTGGTCACTTGACCACTGAAGTGTTGTTCATGGTGAGCTTTCAAAATGCCTGACAGCAAAGCGGCAATACTACCGTTGAGTTCGCTAAATGTGCGCTCAAAGCTAGTCAAGGAATGTCTTTTCTCAGTAGAAATAGCATCGATCAACTTTATTAACAGGGTGCTTGGTCATAACGGAATAGCTGGTAACAGCAAAGCTGATGGATGAGCTGGCCGGAGAGAGCATTCTTGCTCCGCTCACATGGAAATGGGACCGATTTGTAGCTCCATTAGTGTCTTGCGTTCTAACACTGGACCATATGACCTATTCTATATGAGTTTTGGGTACCACACCGAGCAGGCGCTCTAAGTCGATCCTATATATATATAATATGAGAATCGAAATCTTAACCTAATATAAGTTTAGTTCTGGAGAAAGAAAAATCTCTGAGTGAAATTAAAGAAAACACAATGAAAGCATTGGCAATTTTGATTGAAATTTTGTAGCAACCGAAGTATCGGGGATAGGTGTGGCTCTAAACTGCTCTAAACTGCTCTAAATTTTAGTTTGCAAGATTATTCCAAATGATTGTTCTGCTATTAAAAATCTAGTATAAACATACTTTATATGTATAAACATATATACTGTAAAATGGACGAGAGTTGGATTTAAATGATGCCACTTCAACTCCAACGGAAAGGTATAAGTGTCCCATATTATTTATCGCAAGAAAATTGGTATGATTTCCTAATGGTCTGATCCGATCATGCAATGTTTTTATTTACTCTCTAGATTTTTTCAATTTTTAAACATTGATATTTTTGGCATTAAAAAACGATTTTCGAACTTTAGTTGTTATACTACAGCTTTACATAACCTTTCTAGTTTCAATTCAACTAATTAAAGATATCGTAATCAATCGTGTTGCAAGTCCAATATATATTTTCACTTTGTACTGAAAATCACTACAAATACTCAATACACTTATCTAACCATCCATCTTCACACATAGCCGGTCTCCAATGAGTCTACCTACGGAAAATTACTTCGAAATACCAATTTTTAATGGCATATAATACCACTAAAGTACCGGTAAATGTATCAAATTACCAACTTACGAAATGCAATAAACACGACTTTTCAAAATCATCAATACTGAATCAGTCAACGAGTTAGACGCGAAGAGTTATTGAATGGCGGACTGAACTGTCTTAGAAGTACGATCGAATTTCAACTAACGTGCCACATAGGTACTCACACAACAATAGCATTAACAACAACAACGTCAACTGCATTGCAACGCGGTGTGATTAACATAACAAAGCGCACTGTACGGGCATCCCAGCGGTACAAGCCAATCAGTGGACTTTATCTTGTCTAATATTTAAAATGAGCGTTCAACACGGTTACGGTGTCTAACTTGTGCGGTTTACAGATGCGGAGGTTGATAATTGACATTTCTTGATGCAAGCAGGTACACACAATCATACAAACACTGGATTTTCGAATTTATTTCATTTAATTTGGTTCTATTCTATTTGTGTGCTCTACTGCGGTTGGTGTGAAAATGTATGGAAAATTTATGGCGTACCTTCGCCGAAAAGGAGTGAACCTTGTGCACCGTGCATCATGAATCTAATCAGTACCCTCTTCAACTAAAATAGTACTTCAAACTAATTTTATGGTGGCCGTTGACAATGTTGCAGGCAAGGGCATTGCTTTCGCTTTATGAGCATTTTAATTTCACATCAAGTCAGGTTGGTCGTTAGACTTGCTATGAGTATACCCTAGCAGCATGTCGCTATAGCTTATAATAGTTTCCTGCATTTAACGATTTTTGTAACTCTATATCTATATCTATAACATCTAATATAAGACATTTAAAAATCTCCGATGGGCTTTCGTTTAGATCGGTCAGTCTGTCAGATATCAAAAAACGATGTTAATAATGTTACTATACATTACAATCGAAAAGCTTTGATATATCTTAAACCTTCTCTTAAACCAATTATACCCAATATAGTGATCTTGACTTTTCCAATTTTAAGTTTTAGGATCGCCAGCATGGTGGGATGTCTGAATGTATGCGCCCTAAGTGTTGAGTTGTTTTCACCTCATCTTCTTCCACACAGCTTCTGTAAATGGTAGGGTTCCAAGGCTTACTACTTGAACGTCAATAAGGCAATGGCCCGTTAAAAGCCCCACAAACTAGGGAGAGGTTAGCCTTACTGAAGGCAAAGAGATCACTTGATCTCTTGCGATCGATCTTGGGCCAAAAAGGCTTTTGCGACATCGCACGTACTGATGGTGTCACAGCGCTGATCAAGTTTCCACGAAGCCCAGCTATTTAGTAGTAGAACATAAGGGGATACCGGACATCGGTCCGTTCCCAATCTACCGGTAGGATACCTTTTCTGGCTAGCTCATCAGCTTTACAGTTTCCTGCGATTCCGCTGTGACCTGGCACCCATACCAGCCTGTGCAATGTTAATGAGTTCAAGGCTAGTATCCCCGCTCTGCTATTTGAGTGGATGGTCACTGTTCTGAAGGAAGCTGCATTCCGGAGCTGTAAATCTGCTATTACATTAATGGCTGCAACCTCGATCTGGAAGACACAGCAAGAGTCTGGAAGTCTATAGAAAACCTGAAGTTGATAGAGAGCTCCCGATAGTAGACCCCTCCACCAACTTTCCCGCAAACTTTGACCAATTCGTAAAGAAGCTCTCTGCCCCTTACCTTCAACGGCTTCTTCACACCCACAACATTCTCGCCGGTGTATGGGTAGAGAAGGAGCCGCCAGTGTTCGGTTTGTGATTTCTATAATCCAAATGATCCGGTATGAAGTCAAAGTGTGTGAGGATTTCCGAGTGTTCAGACCCATGTGCTTTTAGGAACCCAGAATCTCTGAGTCTGATGGCAACATTCGCACTTTATGGGTGTCTTTTCCTGCAATTTCCGATGATTTTTCTATGGCCAGGCACCCAGACAAGTTGGATATGGAAGTAGCTTGATGTTACTGCTAGTGAGTTCAAGCCGTCTATAGAAACTCTGCCAACTCATTGTTTACACCCGAACTTGGCCCTTCCCTACTTGTTTGTTTTTTATTAGATCATCGTTTGCATCGAATTGCCTTCAGATGCTGTACATTTTATCTTGTTTCGATTTTGTTTTACTCATTTGTTTTAATTCTTCCACATGCATAGCATCGGCTTTCTTGTACGTGTGTTTGTGTAAATGCGCTTGTTTGTGCGTGATTTGTTTTATTGCCACGCTATCGCACACATTTGTTGTTTTACTATTATTTAAACTATATTACTTTTTTATTTTCTCTCTACGACTCTTCGCTGCTCCACCTTCTGGTTCGTTACCGTTCTTAATTTGTTGCAAGATTACGCATTTTGTAAAACAATCGTCTTTATCTCAATGGCATTGTTATGTCACCGTCATCATTATCATCGTCCCCACGGTCCGCATAAGGGTATGCCACCTCGGTCGCTATGCCTTTCTGCTCAGACTCTTTGACTATTGATTCGTGCCTATTGTGCTGCACCTTACCTCATCTCAGCTTACCTTGCCGCCACTTTGAATTGCTTGCTTGTTCTACGATCTCGTTGGAGACAGTGCGTCTGCCGGTACTCGAAACGTTTGCCAGCTGGTAAAATTCTTTCTTGCGACCCGCTTATGCATCGATTCCTCAACACACTTTTTAATGGAATTTTCGTGTAAATTTCAATCAGAATTGATTTTTAAAGCAAACATAAAACATTTAATGTCCATGTAAATAGTCTTTTTTCCAATATATACCTATTAACCATTATATATACTTACTATACATATATGTATATACGCATCTGCATATTCCCATTGAAGGTATTTATTTAATTTAATTTAAAATTTATTTAATTTAATGTCAGTTGTGCGGTATGCATTGTTATTCCGTTTTCAACTCGATTCTTCCAACTATGAACGGCTCTCATGTCGCATAAATCAAGCATAAATCATATCGATTCGTATTTAAACTTTTCCCAATTATGTATATAACGATGTGTGTTCGCTTTTCACTTAACTATATGCATATGTATGTACGTACGTAATTATCATAGGTAAGCATCAATTATAAATTTCATATGTATGTGCAGTATGCATGTGTATGGGTATGAAACGGTAACGTTGAGAAATATTTCACCCACTTCGTACTCGTAATAAATGAATTGAATTAAATTCATTGCAATGAATGGAATTAAAATGCATCAATAATATTGACCTGTGCGAAATTTTGCCATAACTTCCTGATGTTAATGATATTTATCAAGCTGTATATATCTGATATGTTTGCTTATATTGCGTGGACACCGCTTACGCGGTTATAGCCGAGTTTACCACAGCGCGCTAGTCGTCCTTTTCGCTATTTGGCACCAATTGGTGATTCCAAGTGTAGCCAGATGATCTTTCCAACAGAGTTGAGGTCTCCCTCTTCCTCTGCTTCCCCTAGCGGGTACTACGTCGAATAATTTCAGAGCTGTAGTGTTTTCATCTATTCGAACAACATGACCTAACCAGCGTAGCCACTATCTCTTAATTCGCTGAACTATATCAATGTCGTCGTATACCTCGTACAGCTCATGGTTCCACTGTATGCGGTATTCGCCGTGACCAATGAACAAAGCACCATAAATCTAGCCCAGAACCTTTGTCTCGAAAACTCGTAACGCCGACTCATCAGATGTGTTGTCAACATCCATGTCTCTGCACCATATAGCAGAGCAGGAATAAGAATACTTTAGACATCAGTATCCCTTATCTTTACAGATTTTCGCTCCCTCCTTTTATTTTTTATTCAACAAAGTTCCTTATAGAATTGATATACTATTTATAGCCACCCACTAACTTTTCGATACTATTTTTGTAGTAAGATTTGTCCTTTGCTTCACAAAAGACCTCAGTTTCAGCGATCACCTCTTCATTCGATGAAAATTTCTTCCTAACGAGCATTATTTATCTTAGAACAGGTAAAAGCCGCTTAGGGCCAGATCTAGAGCATATAGAAGATGCTGAAGCGATCGAAGCCCTTTTCAAGAATTTTTGCCAACGTTTTCACTGTTTTGTGACACGGTGCATTGTCTTGGTGAAACAGCACAAACTTTTTCTGCAAATGCGGCAATTTTTCGGCGATTTCGTCCTTCAAATGGTCCAATAAAGCCATGAAATAGTTGTTATTGATAGTCTATCCTTTTCCATGGTGGTCAATAAGATTACTCCATGTGCAACCGAAAATACAGACGCCATAACCTTACCAACCGACTGTTGTGATTTTCCAGGCTTTGGAGCAGGTTCATCGTGTGCAGTCCACTCGGATCACTGTCAATTGGACTTCGGAGTGAAATGATGAAGCCACGTTTCATCCATTATTAAACATCGATACAAAAGCTCGGGTTTGTTACGCTTGAATATCTCCAAACACTGTTCCGAATCATCATTTCATCGTTATTTTTGGTGTTTTCGTCTGTAACAAGCTTTTTTGGACATTCACTGCGTTCACCGCCTTCGGTACTCATTTTGGCCCATCTCAACTTAGCGTATAAATCTTTGATATTTGATTTTACTTTAACATTATTCTTCCATCTTTTCAAAAGTTTAAAAAAATGTCGCCTAGTATTGGGAAGAGGGAATAGTCGACGTCATAGTAACAAAAATTCGGACTTGGAAACTTTTAAAAGACACAAACTTTACCGTGTGTATTGCCATTATTAATACGCATATGAATTTCAATTAATTTATGAGTATTTTAATTGCGGTGCATCCAAAAACAGGTTTCACTCTATGGACGTCAGTGCCATGTGTCACTTGGTAGCTTATATGTATGTAAGGATATATTTACGAGTATTCCTATTATGCGTGCGAATGTCTATAGTTCCCAGAAAATGTCTTTCACACTTTATTTACGAATGTTCGCCAAAAATTTTCCCGCTTCACTAACAATCCTGACGATGTCCATTTTAATAAATACGACTGCCTCGATAACCTTCCAACCTGGAGTTGAATTCTAGAAGAGAAAATCGTTCTCACTCGTCAGTTTTACATTAACTATGGAAATGTGTGCAGAAATTTTAAGTAGATCCCAGTAAACGAAAATTTATAAAAAATTGAAAACATTGTTTGAAAAGTTACGACCATATCGTTAATATGTCAATGTCATGTTAAAGGTATGAGTTATCTATAACATAATTTAAAATTTATTGACTTTCCGACCAAATGTATAATAAAGAGTGATCAATCCGAGGTTTCTTAATTTTTTAAAGAGAAAACACAGAAATTTCAAATTTAATTTTTATTTTGTATGGAAAGAATACTCTTTAGCATTTATTTTTAGAATATTATCTCTTCCAAATGTTAGCCGCGGCAACGTCTCAGGTTGCCTTTCCGTCCCTTTCGACGACTCATTCGAGCTTTTCAACTGGTAACTGGCGAATGAGACGCGCGAAGTTTTGCTACAAGGCCTGAAATGAAACGGGATTGTCCGCATAGACTTTAGACTTTACATATCCCCACAAAAAAAATTCGAACGGTGAGATATCACATGATTTGGTGGCCAATCGATCGGCCTAAAACGTGAAATTATCTGTCACTATTCTCAAATTTTGGCGCAAAAACATCGGATCTTCTTGGAACTTTTCAAGAGCCCATAGAACGAAGTTATCTCGCTTAGGAAGGTACTGTATTATGTACGCTTTTAACTTAAGATCTCGACCGAGTTGCTACAAACGGCGTCAAAACGACTCTCCACGGTTTTCGTGTACGGCTGTTATACTTTCTTCACTGTGTGCTGAACGTGGTCTATTCGGTCGAATATTATGCTATAATGAATGCAGGGTCTCAAGATAGGTGATGATATTGCGAATACTTCGCTCAGTAGGGCTACTGAGACCATTTAAGCTATCTAATCTCAAAAAATTCTATGCAAATCGGCAAAGCTCCGAATGCTGTCGAATTCAGCGCAGAGAGTTACAGCGCTGTCGAAAAGAGGCTCCGACTATTCACACTTCCAGACGTTTGACGCAAGTGAAGTAAAGTCAACTCCTTTTTGACAGTTCTCGAAGTAAGTCAGGTTCGCATTTCGGCGCTTATCCAGACGTCGGTCTACACTTCCAAAAACAAATAGTTGCCGCAGAACTTTAGCCATCTCTGTAATCAGCCGTGTATTACTTTTGTCTATTCGTTTATTGGGTTAGCACTCGTAAGCTTGTGACCATACTTCGCTAGCACCACGAAGCTATTTCCAACAACAGCAACAACAAAGTCGCACTTCATAAGTTCAGCGAAATGCAAATAATTATTTATTGAATTTATCTTTCTTTTGTTCCACTTGCCTATCTCCTTGTACGTTCGTCTGTACGTATGTACATATGTATATGTACGTGAATATGTGTGCGTGCTTGCGAGTATGTAAATTTGTAGGTGCATGTGCATGCTGGGCAGTTGCTCGGCTCATGACTGCGCGCTGTTGCGTACTTAACCGTTGTCCAACAGCAGATAATGCAATGGATCCGGTTTACTCTGTTTGTATGACAGCAGCTGTTGCTGTTGCTATTGTTTTTGCTTTTATTGATCTATCTAGGGCGTACAAGGACAGTGCCGGGTTTGTTATGTGTATATGTATGTACATTGGTTCGTTTGTTTTTATTGTCATTTATCTGACAATTGAAATGGCAAATTAGTACGCGTAAAATTTATGGTATTACCATTGGAAATCTCGTACTTGCGGCGAAAAGGTGTTCGCTTCTCCATGTCCATACACACTATATGTATGTATGTACACACATAGTGTTTATTGCTCGGTGAACTGGTTTGGCAAGTATTGACATTTTGAGCTTTTGTATATATTCTGTCTATTGTAAATAAAAGATAAATTTAATATAGCGAATTAAGATTGATAATAATCGCATAAAATAGTTCTTATCGTCTTAAGAAAATTATTTTGATAAAATAATGGAATACGAAATTCTTAACGTTTCTGATTTTTGCAGTCTGGTGCTAATTTATTCAGCCAGATCAAATTTGCTGCCAGAAGTTGGAAATAATTCTTGTATATTTTGCATATCCTTCAGGTATTTATAGTATTTAGCTCGACCTTCCCAAGCTTCATCGCTTCTCTGCATTGGCCGATGAGACTCATTTCTGGTTCCATGGTCCATCATTCCATCTGGTAAACAAGTAAGAAGAAGAGGAAGAGCAACCTGAAGAGATTTAAGAGCTGCCATTTTATCCAGAAAAAAAATCATCGGTCCATATTTCTTCAATAAACATGCCGATGCGATGCGTAACCGTAAATGGCAACCATTATCGCGACTTGATAACGGTCTATTTGATGCCTGAAATTAAAGTTTGGTTTCAACAAGACGACGCTCCTTCCCACACATCGTATCAATCAATGGCCTCATTGAGAGAACACTTCGGTTATATGACGGCATTGTACCCTGAACAGTCTATTTTGCCATGCAAGTCTGCCTGTCTATCCGTCTGTATGCTGTCGCGATACTCAGATTGGGGTATGTATCTCCAAAACATGTGCTTAGAATGCACTAACCGCCTCTTCAAGTGTCGAAACCCCTTGACCTATATTTTTATTTAACTTTTTCGTACCGCAATATAGTGAAATCACTCCATGCCAAGTTAGAGCTTTACGTATTATGCTGAAGAGTGATACGTTTTCGGTGGTTGGTTTTCCCGATTTCTTGAAAGCACTTAGAATTGACTGTTCTACATTGTTCTAGGTATATGATCAGTTTAAAAAAAATACAACCACTTTTTTAAAAGCTTTTCGTGCCCGAACAGTTTTTATTTGATTCGGCTTTTTTCGGCAATACATACGACAATTCACGAAATTTGTCTTCGATTGAATTCGCCATTCCATACATAAACACTAGACCTTGACGGAACTTCATCGCCGAAAACTTAATTACTATTGCTGAGCTAATCTACGTCGAAAGCTGGAAGAAACAATCGCTCGAAAATGATCGCGATTCAAATCCATTTTTCGCCGAGAAGAATATTTTAAGTTACTGTATACAACACCAAACGTGATAATATGTCAAAAGATCATTAAGATCATGAGCAAATCTTACTAAGTTTATTAGATTGCAGCCAACTCCATATTTGTGTGGTAGGAATTAGTATTAAACTAATTCTTCAAAACCTCTTATATGGTTCTATCGAAGTCGCGCTATATTATATAATACATATTAAATAATTGAAAACTATCAGCATTGCTTTGACATATGTAATATATGTATATGACTATAAATATATGTACTTACATTTGCATTCCATCTGCATATGCAAGCAATTTAATAATAGCTTATTAAGTCAGCTGCTAGATTGCCGCTATTAGCGAATTTGTTTTTATAAGCAATTAGCTAACCATTACCATAAATATTATTACGAGTATAATCTACTAAAGTGCTGAAATATACACACATACTTAGGTATTAGTGCATACTGTTCGGCATGTACCCCGCAGAGAAGCAACAAACTAGTCAGAAAATAAAAATTGTAGTATGGGAAATCGTATATGTCGAACTAGTCAGAATTTAACCTTTTAAATGTTTTTGTTTTTAGAAATCGTATTAGGAAATATAGCATAGTTACCTAGCGAATAATTATTTTTGAATAATATATACATATATGAAAGCCTCGAACAAAATCGAAATTAAATTTTTTCTCCAAAAAGAAGAATACACAGTATCTGATTTGAACTAGTTAACAACTAGTTGATATCTTATTAAAATGTGGTAAAAGATATTTTTAAAAATATCAAAGAAATAACCCTCTATAAAACAAGAAAAAAACATTAACTTCGGTTACATCGAAGCTAGAATACGCTTCACAAATAAAGAAGTTTTCATACAAGAACTTAATTTTGATCGCTCAGTTTGTATGACAGCAATATGCTATTGTGATCCGATCTAGATTTATTTGGAGATTGCACCATTGCCTTAGACAACAACCCATGCTAAAGCTTTCCGATCCAAACGAGGTTAGATCTCCGAAGGGTGGTGTCTCCTCTCCGTTGCTGTTTAACTTCTACATCCCGAAACTCCCTCTCTCTGATCGATCAATCGATCGCATGTTCTCAAAAGTAAAAGGTTATCTCTCCGATCTTTTTAGCTTCCTCGCTACTTGCGATTAAAATTGCGACTGTCAATAACCCTAAGAGTTTGGGTATGACATTCGGTAGTTCACGAAGACGGCAAAGCTAACGGGTGATTTTTTTGAGGTTAGGATTTTCATGCATTAGTATTTGACAGATCACGTGGGATTTCAGACATGGTGTCAAAGAGAAAGATGCTCAGTATGCTTTGACATTTCATCATGAATAGACTTACTAACGAGCAACGCTTGCAAATCATTGAATTTTATTACCAAAATCAGTGTTCGGTTCGAAATGTGTTTATCGACAAATTTTGTTCAGCGATGAGGCTCATTTCTGGTTGAATGGCTACGTAAATAAGCAAAATTGCCGCATTTGGGGTGAAGAGCAACCAGAAGCCGTTCAAGAACTGCCCATGCATCCCGAAAAATGCACTGTTTGGTGTGGTTTGTACGCTGGTGGAATCATTGGACCGTATTTTTTCAAAGATGCTGTTGGACGCAACGTTACGGTGAATGGCGATCGCTATCGTTCGATGCTAACAAACTTTTTGTTGCCAAAAATGGAAGAACTGAACTTGGTTGACATGTGGTTTCAACAAGATGGCGCTACATGCCACACAGCTCGCGATTCTATGGCCATTTTGAGGGAAAACTTCGGACAACAATTCATCTCAAGAAATGGACCCGTAAGTTGGCCACCAAGATCATGCGATTTAACGCCTTTAGACTATTTTTTGTGGGGCTACGTCAAGTCTAAAGTCTACAGAAATAAGCCAGCAACTATTCCAGCTTTGGAAGACAACATTTCCGAAGAAATTCGGGCTATTCCGGCCGAAATGCTCCAAAAAGTTGCCCAAAATTGGACTTTCCGAATGGACCACCTAAGACGCAGCCGCGGTCAACATTTAAATGAAATTATCTTCAAAAAGTAAATGTCATGAACCAATCTAACGTTTCAAATAAAGAACCGATGAGATTTTGCAAATTTTATGCGTTTTTTTTTTAAAAAAAAGTTATCAAGCTCTTAAAAAATCACCCTATACATACATGTCAGAACACTGCACTCTGGACTACAACGGGATGTCTCTCATCGAACATCTGCACAGCGAGGCACGTATGTTTCCACTTAAGGAGAATAATGAACTCCTCTTCAAGCAATTTATGCAGTGGTGATTTCATGGGGGGTGATGGAGTCATGAGCAGAAGTTCACGCAAGTGAGGAAAGTTCTCTGATCGCCGTTCACTTGGGAGTGGCCAGAAACGATTCTTTTACATATGACTCAAGCAGCTCATGACTTCCGGTCTTTGACCAAGTATCCGGTAGCCTAAGAACATCCGTTTGAAGGCGAGTTAAAGTGAGAAGGCGAAATATCCCCTACATAGGGTTGTGCGCTGGGTTTGGGACCCGCCACGTAAAAAAAACACCCCCAGCGAATATTAACAACCAGCCTCGGATAAGAGATCCCCCTTTTGATGACGACCATGGAAAACGAAATAAGAACTCCGAATTGAGGGCATGCACCTGGAATGTCCGGTCCCTTAATTGGGAAGGTGCCGCTGCCCAGCTAGTTGATGTCCTCGTTAAAATAAAGGCTGACATCACCACCGTCCAAGAAATGCGATGGACGGGACAAGGACAGAGACGATTAAGTCCTTGTGGCATTTACTACAGTGGCCATATAAGGGAGCGCAAGTTTGGTGTGGGATTCGTCGTGGGAGAGAGACTCGCCGAGTACTATCATCCACTCCGGTGGATGAACGTCTAGCCACAATCCGCATCAAAGCGAGGTTCTTCAACATATCGCTGATTTGCGCCCAGATCCCGACGGAAGAGAAGGACGATGTGACCAAAAATGCCTTCTATGAGCGCTTGGAGCGCATTTATGAGAGATGCCCCCGCCACGATGTCAAAATCGTGCTTGGCGACTTTAACTCTAGGGTGGGCAAAGGGGGTATCTTTGGCACTACGGTCGGTAAATTCAGCCTCCACGAGGAAACATCCCCAAATGGGTTGAGGCTGATCGACTTCGCCGGGGCCCGAAATATGGTTATCTGTAGTACTAGATTCCAGCAAAAGAAGATTCATCGAGGTACCTGGCTGTCTCCGGATCGAAAAACCACTGATCGATCATGTTGTGATAGACGCTTTCCTGGAAATCCAGCGCAGGATAACTCTTGCCAATAGGTGCTACTTCGGACTGAGTAGGCTATGGAGAAGCAAAGTCCTCTCTCGACGAACAAAAACAGCTCGTCATGCTGATCATTTATACATCTGTATGTACGCATATGGTAGAAGTATATAGTTTATAGAGTCTTAAACGGTATCTTCTGGGTGTTATAAACTTCGTGGCAAATTTTTAGGGTTTAGAAAAATACTGTCGGCTGTCTAGTTGGAATTTGCTGCTCCTACTAGTCGCAAAGTAGTCTATAACTAATTAATTCCACCACATGGTATACCTACATATATTCATATTTACGTGTGCACATACAAGTATATATGCTGCGGCAGTAATATGCTTATTTCTCAAATCGATTTTCATTTATTACAATAGTGTCGGCATTATTAATGATCGCTTTTAAATAGCGTTGACAGATGTTGATGCTTGTCAACAGCTTGTGAGCGCAAGCGAATGAGTGAGCGTGCCACTACAAAGAGTCTATGAATATGCTCGCAGACAACATGCCTCGAACCGGAGATCATTTCTCAGGCATGTTAACAACAGTTGCTTACAATTTGTTGTCGATTTTTGCTTACATTCTACAACAAATGTGAACAGATACTTAGTAACACTTGTAGTCTGATACTTTTAGTTGTAAGACAATTGTTTCTATTTTTTCGTTGTACGAAAAGTGTTTCAATTTGTTAAACTTCAGTCGAATTAATTTTTAAATTCTTTTTTGTTGGTTTTTATATATTAATAGAGGCAAAGCGTGTGTAGGTAATTATTTGTTATGTTGTCTTTTGTATTATTTGTTGTTATTTATTTGTATGGAAATGGAATCTAAGTATAGAACGAAGGAAGTCGACAAACTGCTTTTTAGGTCAGTTTCTGAGCTCTTGAATTCGGGATGTAGATACAACATTTTCCCCAAGGTAATATGCCTTGGTGTAGTTTCTGCAATTTTCTCCAGGAATGGTTTTGGGATTCCTGACTTTCTTGGGTTCGTCTTTTCGGCGCTACTGACAATCTCATCGGCTATTTTGTTTCTCGAAATGCCCTTGCTGTCTAGAACTTAATGTATATGGAGCCGCTTTCTGATATCCACCACATTTACTGCTTTGCTTCTCTAAGATCATTCTTTAACACAATGCTATGTGAGATTATTACTTTAATTGCCACTTGCCTATCGAAGTAAATATACTATACAACTATATACTCCATCCGCGAGGTTCTGCTGGCAGCGGTCCAAAACGCTGTAAAATAAGATTGTCTTGACTACCGCCTTGTAACTCCAATGCACGAAGACATGTGATAGGTACCATCTTCTTACATGCATATAGAGATCGACTAGCTTTTTTTACTCTCTCTTCCACATCGAGTATTCACTTTAGCTTGCTGTTCAAAATTAGTACCAGATTATATGCTATGATTCTTAGTAGTTAACTTTGCGTACTTTGTACTTCTTCGTGAATAGTACCATATCTGCCTTAGAGGCCTCCAGCTTAGACGATATCGTCTATTGATCATTAGACTGTACACCACCGAGAATAGTTGCTGTTCGCGTTAATTGGATGAGACTGGATTCGTTTCATTCCGTATTAAGCTCCCTGGATACCAGTAGAGATACTATTCATGTGATGGTGGTGGGTTCTATTTGAGGTGTTTCAGCCATTAGAGACATTATTAAATGCTTTGTAACATTTTACTCAATCAATCTTTTTTCTAGATGAAATTGAACGTACCTCATCTTTATGTATTGAATTTACTAATTCTCAAGTTTCAATTCTTGGATTAATTAAGAATCATTTACTTTTAATGATTCTGAGAAAGTCTACTTGACTGCTAGTCTATATGGTGTGAAAGGTGCAGGTAGCTTCTACACCAGACCAGTTCCTATGCTAGGCCATAGAATTTTTCTACAGTTTATTCAAATCTCTTGATAAGAATGGAGATGGAATTTTAATTTCCTTTCGATTTTTCAACTTTTCCGAAGTTGATGTTTAAATATTTCAAGCAACATCTGAGAACTGATTGAAATTGCATCTATAGTAGAGCCGGCCATTTTTCAAAGTTAATATTAACACCCACTTTGCATATCCTTTACCATTTTCATAGGATAGAAATGTGTTATACTATAGAAATTAAATATTATCTCTACTAAATCTGCATTTTTAACATAACTTAACTAAGGGAGACCTCACAGTGCGCGCCAACTACCGTGTTATAAGTCTCCTCAACACCGCATATAAGGTTCTATCGAGCGTACTGTATGAAAGAAACTAATGGGACCTTACCAGCAAGACTTCACGCCTAGAAACCCAACATTTGACCACATTTTCAGCATGTGTTAAATATTGGAAAAAAACTCATGCAAAGAGGGAGGACTCACACCACCTCTTCGTCGATTTTAAAGCTGCTTTTGGCAGCACGAAAAGGAGCTGCCTTAATGCCACGATGTCTGAACTTGGTATCCTCGAAAAACTAATACGGCTATGTAAACTGACGTTGAGCAATACCAAAAGCTCCGTCAGGATCGGGAAGGACCTCTCCGAGCCGTTCGATACCAAACAAGTTTTCAGACAAGGCGACTAACTATCGTGCGACTTTTTTAATTAACTTGAGCTGCAGAGCTGAATAGAGAAAGCATAATATTGTACAAGAGTGTTCAGCTGGTGGCGTACGCCGATGACATTGGTACCATTAGCCATAACAACCGCGCCGTTAGTTCTGCTTTCTCCAAGTTCTACAAAGAAGCAAAGCAAATTGTTCTGGTAGTGAACGAGGGCAACACAAAACATCTCCTATCATCAAACAAGCAGTCGTCGCATTCGCAACTTGGTTCCCACGTCACTCTTGACTTTCTGAACTTCGAAGTCATAGATCATTTCGTCTATCTTGGAACCAGCATTAACACCAACAACAAAGTTAGCCTAAAAGTCCCACGCAGAATAACTCTTCACAAAAGATGCCACTTCAGACTGAGTAAGCAATTGAGAAGTAATGTCCTATCTCGATGAACAGAAACCAAATTCTATAAGTTACTCATTATTTCTGTCCTGCTATATGATGCAGAGGCATGGACGATGACAAAATCTAATGAGTTGGCGTTACGAGTTTTTGAGAGAAAAGTTCTGCGAAGGTTTTATGGTCCTTTACGCATTGTTAATAACGAATACTACAGTCAATGGATGTATGAGGTGTACGAGATACACGACGACATTGACATAGTTCGGTGAATTAAGAGACAGCGGCTTCGTTGGGCAGGTTAAGTCATCCGAATCGATGAAAGCACACCAGCTATGAAAGTGTCGGAGGGAGCATAGGAAGAGTAAGACCTCCATTCCGTTGGCAAGACCTGTTGGAGAAGGATCGGCTACACTTAAAACCTCCAATTGGCGTCACATTGCAAAAAGGAGAAACGACTGATGCGGCTATAACCGAGTAAACGGCGTCTTCGCCAATGAAGAAGAAGAAGAAGAGGCAGAAGAACTAAGCCTAGAACTCGTTTACACCATATACTAATTTAACTATTATAATTATTACTATAAAATATCTCCACACATTACTCCAAAGTTCATATTTAATTACTATAATCTTCTTACCATTTGAGTACACGAAGGATTACATACTACGCATCTCCAAAGAAAGAGTTCATAATATGTTTTTTTTTAATTTTTGAATATTTAAGAACATGTATCCTTGGCATCTCTTGCCACAAAAACTTCGTTGTACTCATATGTGCCTTCCGTTTCGCTTATGGAGACAGTTCATCAGAAACCATTACAAGTCGAAGGCAAGGGGCACACTAGCAAACTCTAGTTGGCGATAATTTAAGAATCAAATTAATGTGACAACTTCTTAAGCACATTTGAACATTTCCATTTACAGTTTTACAAGCGTTTTCCGCCGTGTCACTTTCGCCACTGGTGCGCGAGAGCGTAATTAATAATTTCCCAACGAGAACAGCGCGTTTATGGGTATGTAAAGTTTTTCATGCAACAACAACAACAACACCACACACTCATGTATCTATGTATGTGAGTATGTGTGTGCATTTGCGTATGAAAAACAGTGACATTGCTGCTGGTGGCACTGCTGGTTGACGCTTGCCACAACGGTGCAAGTTAGCTGCAGTAACAGTAAAGCCAACAATGGCAAGACACAGCGCAGCACAGCGGAGCACCAAGATAGACGACGACAAACAATATGCTGTAGACATGAATATTGCACTTGCAATTGCTTGTAGTAGCAACCGTTTGGATTGTTGTTGCCCGTCTGTCCACATGTCTCAGCTTTTGTTTTTATCGCCATACATTTGTACATGTGGCATGGTTGAATGTGCTGAGATAGTCCCCCAGCTACTGCAGCCACACTCCACTATGCGCATGTGTGTGTGAGTGCCGTTTTCGCTTGTGGCACGCATTAACGGACGCATGTACACACGCTTGGGACAGTTGACATGGCATGCCACACCGGTGCAAGAGCAACCAACAGCAATAACAACGTACCCCACTTCACATTGCCACAACACTAGACGAGTGCACTGAGAGAGGGGTGGCAGGGAGGGTGTTGGCCGCAAACGCAATTGCGGCGCTGCTGCATGGGACATCTCCGGCAATTGCAATTGCTGCCATGTTTCTGCTGCCTGCATTCACTTATATTGCTGTGCTTTTCATTTGGCGGTTTGTTGTGGTTGTACCCAACACATTTGCCACCCAAATTGAACAACATTTTCGAATTTTGAAATTAAATTTTGTGTCATTGCGTTGCGCGTAAATCATTGCCACGTTGCACAGTAAGCAAAGTGCAACAACAACAACAACAACAACAGCAGCAGCAATGATAATAGCAGCAAAATTATAAGAACAACATCGTCGTCATCGGGTCCGGGTCCGCATTTAGCGATTTATCAAAAATAAATCATTTTGACGAGTTGCAAGTAGCAAGTTGCATGCCACATTTTCGGTTTAGCACAAGGCAATGCAATGAAAACGAATTCAATGCGCGCACGTACAGCCTAAAATGGTGTAATACGAGGCGGCGGGCGGCGGTGTGGCAGCATCATCAGCGTTACCTGTCGCCGCGCTAGCTTTGCTGATGATAAATTGCAGATTAGTTTGTTTGCCACACTGCCACCATTCTAGCTGGTACGCGGCGCATCTACGGCATGTGCGTGTGTGTAAACATTTATTCATGACTGCGCCTACTGCAGTTTGTTGTGTTTTGTGTTGTTGGTGCATTTGTGCAACATGGTGATTAGTGAGCATTTGGTGTTGGTGTTGGTGTTGGTAGGTGGAAAAAGTGTGCGCTCATTGTATTTGTAGGCTGTGGAATTAATGTTGGCGCGGTGTTGTTGTTGTTGGCATTAATGCTGTCGCTCTCGCTGCCGCTGAAGATGTTGCACGTGCATCACCAAATCATCTACTGTTAAACACCGCTAATTCCATCGCAAATTAATAGTCACCGCATAATATCGCGGATTGCCGCTGGTCGTCGTAAATTTAGCCTCAGATTATGATTCATTGACTTTCAGTTGGCAGTTGCATAACAGTGATTATTTTAAATGCGCAAGCGTATTCGTGAGGGTGGGGAGGTATATTTGATGTTTGAAGTTTCTAAAATTACATATGATATACCTAAGTAATGTAATGGTATAGACTTTCTCAAATTTAGAACTGAACTACGTACACAGTTGTTTTATATCAATACCAATATACAAGAGCGGTCTGTTAAATATTTAACCTATAAAAAAGTAAAATTAAAAAAAAACGGCGATTTGTTTTCGCTCGATACACTTGATACAGTAATTCTGAAACATCTTAACAAAACAGTATACGAGGTGTGTTCAAAAAGTATCGCGAATCGTAACTGACAGTTTTCTTCGATTGCAGGGACGTGGTGCATCATGGCGCAATTTGCGCGAAGCAATCCGCCAGAAACGCCCGGATTTGTGGAAGAACAAAAATTGGCTTTTGCACCACGATAACGCCCCTGCTCACACATCGTTAATGATGCCGCAGCCACCGTATTCCCCAGATCTGGCCCCCTGTGACTTTTTCTTGTTCCCTAAACTGAAGAGGCCCATGAAAGGACGACGTTACGCTTCTCTTGACGAGATAAAGACGCCATCGAAGGAGGAGCTGAAGAAGATAAAAAAATGATTTTTTGAAGTCCTTCGAAGATTGGAAAAACTGTTGGCACAAGTGTATAATATCTCATGGAGATTACTTTGAAGGGGACAAAATATATATCCATGAATAAATAAATAATTTTGAAAAAACACAAAATTCGCGATAATTTTTGAACACACTTCGTATGTGGTCCTATTGCCTAGTCATAGTTGGCCCGTTAATTCTGCAAAATAGAGCTCTGTGATCAGGGGTGATAATCACACCCTCTTTATCTCCGTAAATGGTGGCATCATCTTTGCAGCCAAAGGACAATATTCGTCTTCTTTGGAATCGATGGCATGTGCTCAAGGTAAACGGCTATCTCTCCGATTTTTCTCGCTTCCTCGCTGCACGGGACCTAAAACTCTCTGCCACTAAATTCACTGCGACCATATTCACAAACTGGACGAAGAAGTACAAATTTGAACTTGATATTGCAGTCGATGGCGTTAAGATGACGACTGTTGATACCCCTAAGATTTTAGGTGTGACTTTTGACTGCCTGTGCTCCTTCACTGCTCACACGACCGTGATTATTGTCAAAGTATATACCCACAACTAAATCCTCAAGTCGCTAGCCGGCAGCACATGGGGAAAAGACATATAAACGTCGTTGGCAACATACGAGGCAATCGGCCTGTCGGTCCTATGTCGCATCAATATGGTCGCCTGGATGCAGTGAAACGCAGTCGAGGAAGTTGCAAACATGTCAGAACACTGCACTCCGGACTCCTAAAGGATGCCTCTTGATGTTTCCCTTTGAATACCTGCTTAGTGAGACCCGTATGCTCCCACTTAAGGAGCGGAAATCATCCTTGCAGTCACCTGCTTGTAACGGAACCGTCTCCTAGGAGCATCAAGAGGTTCTTCCTCAATTAGCAAGATAAGAACTGGCCGCCATTCATAATAGAGCCATTAACACCTTCACCGACTCTCTCTCAATGAATGGCGTACTTGGAGTTAAACCATTGCATGGCTAGGACCTCGAGTTGCCATGAGAAACGAGAGTGATCCTTGCGCTGCTTCGTTCTGGATACTGAAATAGGTCAAACTTCTACTTATCCAGAATAGACCCTGACATATCAATCGTGCAATGGTGAGACGTCGGTGGCGTCGACAGCTTTCCTTGCCTAATAGTAGACTTTACTCGTACATATCTCCTAGTGGTCAATCGACCGGCGCAAAAAGCGAAATTATTGGTTCACCGAAGTATTCTTTAATAAATCCATTGATTGATGTGATGTGTGTGAAGTGGCGCCGTCTTGTTGACGCCGATATCACGTTCTCCAATTTCAGTCATCAAATAATTGGTTATCATGAGGCGATAACAGTTTCCATTAACAGTTATGTTCTCACCGGCATCATTTTGGAAGAAATTATTCCACTGTCCCTCAAACCACACCAAACCGTTGTTTTTTCGGGATGAAATGGCAGCAATTGAATCTCTTCAGGTTGCTTTTCGTCCCAAATGCACCAACCTTACTTGCTTAAATACCCATAGAGCCAAAAATGGCCCTCATATTTGAACAAAGTTTAGCTCGAAAACGTCGGATCTTTTTGCCATTTTTCAAGAGCTCATAGAACGAAGCGATGTCGCTTAGGAAGGTCGGGTGGCTTCAGTTTTTGCACAAGCTGCACTTTGTACGCTTTCAGTTCAAAATCTCGATGTAAAATGTGCCAAGTCGTTCCATACATTAGTTCGAGTTGCTGAGAATGGCGGCCAATCGATTCTATACCGTCTTTGCGTACACTCTCACCTGCGGCTGGTATATTTTCTTCACTGCTGTTCTGGTCCCATAATGAATGCTGGGTCTTAAGTTGGGTGAGTGTGTTCCGAATAGTACGCTCAGGAAACCGGTTGTGTTGGGCGGAGTGCGCGAAACACTATCTGTACAGAACGTGTATTCTCGTCATACAGTTGAACGATTTGTAAATGTTGTTCAGGCGTAAGACTTTAAATAATGAAATGCCAAACAATGCTGAACGAAAATAACCAAGGTAGTGTTATAAACAAAAATGATTCAAATGGAACCACTTTAGCATATAGCAATACAACTTGGCCTATAAAAATGCAGTTCATGTATGGAAAACATTTTTAATTTTCAAATTATCGACCAACGATGGCTTTAGAGTTGGCTAGTCAGTCAATGTCAGCGGTTTGGCATCAAACATCCATGGAATACTTGCGACGTAAAGCGTCTTGTTGGAATCAGTACCCTCCAAGACCATCTCCGCATATCTACTTCTACTTTTACTTTTTGGTGAAACATGTATGGCTGAGCAGAAATAAGAAATTCATCTAGTAACTTTTCGGTTAGGCGTTTACTTTTCTTGAACTTTTAGTGGATTTTTAGACGTATGGTTTTCAATAAGCCATTAATAGCTGTCTTTCTGACAGCTGTAACTTCTTTTATACTCAATTTGGTTTGCCATTTCATAATGAACAAACTTACTCCAGAAAAAAGTTTGCAAACCAAACTAAAATAATAGTTAAGTTAAAGATGAGTTTTGTTCAGCGATGAAGCGCACTTTTAGTGGCATTTGGGATGAAGATAATCCACAAGTCATTGTTGAGCCTCCGTGAGCGTATTTTCTTTGCAAAGCGTCAGTAGAAAATGTTAAATTATTCAACGTTTATGAACCGACATAAAAGGCGGCAATATACTTGCTTTGTTATTAACCACGAACGCATAAACTAATCTCACAATTGCTTTGCTTTTAAACGGCAATAATGGACTGTTAATTGTAGCATTTGATTGGCAGCGTAACAAAATGTTAAACGTTGCGTAAAAGGTATTAAATCAAAGGATTATTTCCAAGTATACTAAAAGGAATGGTGCTAATAGCTTCTATTTTCATTGAAGTTAGTATATTTTCTAGTATTTTGAGGCTGTGAATATGTGAGATTTAATATATTGACAAATAATGTTCAGAGCTTAAAGTTCGTACCTATCAATTATGGCGGTAGCAAGATTATTTGCTATTTATTAGAGTATTTATATGCACATAAATCCTCAAATAAACTATCATATATCCGCATACAACATTCTCTGTTATACTGTTAAAGGATAATACAGCCAAATGAGTAACTTGCACAACTCTATATAGAAATTCACCACACTTGTGCGCTCTTGGAAACTCTCACAATATTCTCTTAAATGTGCTTGAGCACGTCGCATGCAAGAGCATAAAAGCTTTGCACACGCAAGTCAAAGGAAGCGGATATCTGTTGAAGTAAACGTTGGCGAATAATGTCGATTATTATGCGAAAAGCCACCGGATTTTTTTTCGAAAAATTTATTTAAAAGTCTATAAAAAATTAATTTTTATTTTTTTAATTTATTTTGATTTCAATTGACACACTTTTAGCATAAGCTATACTACATGAAAAGCTTTTGCGTGGAATGCATATTGTTGCTTTTGTTTTTGCGCTAATAAAACACAAAGCGACATTAACTCACTTCCTGGCAACCTATCACAGTAGGACAATTGTCATTCGTGTTCGGTTCATTAAAAGCAACAGAAGTGCACTTCGTAGCAAAGAAAAATAAACAATGCAAATGCATAGTTACCGTTGGATGGAAGTATTTTTCATGTGTCAAACAAGCTGTGTGTGTGTTTGTGAAAATTAATTGCTTTGAAGGAAAAGATGTGGAGGTTTTATAATGATGTTTTGTAAATTTGTTTAGTGAAAGAGACACTTAACTTTTGAAGATATTTTTTATTAAGAAATAATTAAATGGAAAATGGAAATATTACATAATAGTGGCCAATAATACATTAAGCCCATAAAAATAAAAGTGTGATTAAAGAACTGTTTTCGGAAATGAATTCTCAAAGTGAAGACTGGCATCAGCCATTGTCGATATATTTGCCAGAAATAAATGGATATGAAGATGAAGGCAGGTTTTTCGAGAACAGGCGGGTAAGACCATTGAGATTTCAAAAAATTTAAATATAAATAAAATAAAATTTTAAAAATATATAAAAAAATTAATATTTTACGTAAAAAATAAATAAATTTTACTTTTATTTATTTTCTACTAAAAATATTTAATTTTTAATACATAAATAAAAATTTTTACATTTAATATTGGGTAGTCGAAAAAGTCTTTTCGTATTTTGTCAATAGATGTCGTTACAGTCATATATTATATCTCCAGTGCTACCAATTACATTGTGTCATACCATATAGTGTTGGAAAGGTGAGATTTTAAGCTTCATTTAACCAAAAAAAAAAATTACAGCTGTTCAAAAATGAGTGAAAATAATGTAGTAATTTTGAAATTTTCGTGCAAAGACATATGATATTGTTGTCCGAAGAGACCGATTTCGACAAATCATCAATAAAATATCAAAATGCAGCAACATATTAAATTTCATTAGGATATTTAAAAAACTGACGAACACTTTTTATGATCCCTAACACACTTCGCCTTAAAAATCGCTACCTTAGAACCGGTTTAAAGCCTGAAGAACACTTGAAAATTTTCAAGTATGGTAATGCTGCTTCAAGCGCCGAAGCAATGAAAATATTTCTACCATTGCTGTTGCTGAAGACCGAAATTTGTTGATTACAAGAATCTCTCAAGAACGCCTCAAACCACAAATTGGCGGATTTAAGCTTGCATCTGTATAAAATTCAGATACTCACTTAAGAACTGAAGCCAAAGGACCACCGTAAATGTCGTGAATTCGCTGATTTTGCCATGAAACAACTTGTAACTTAAAGAAAATCATTTTTCCGACGAGGCTCATTTTCATCTGAGTGGTGCGGTAAATAAAAAAAACTATCGATTCTGGTGCAAAGAAAAGCCACAAATTATTCATGAACAACCATTACATTCGCCTAAATTGACAGTTCGGTGTGGTTTTTGGCCTAGTGGAATCATCGGTCCATACTTCTTTCGAAATGGCGCTAGTGATTGATCAATGTAGAACGGTATAGGTCGATGTTAACCAACTTTTCATGGAGACAGTTAGAAAAAGTTGATCTTGAGAACAATTGGATCCAACAAGAGGGTGTTAAGTGCCAAGCAGCTCGTGCAACAACTAAATTATTACGAAAAAAGTTAGGAGATTCTATTTATTATATCAAGAAATTGTGAGAAGGAATGGCCTTGAAGTAGTTGTGGTTTAACACCATTAGACTACTTCCTGTGGAGTTATTTGAGGTCATTGGTCCTTATCAATAAACCAGACCCTCTTCAAGCTTTAGAACTGAACGTGCTATTCATGACACACGACTTGATTAAGTAGAAAAAGTACTCGAAAATTTGGTTCTTCGAATTCGTTACTGTAATAGAAGTCGTTTAGGCTATATTAATGATATTGTATTCAGAACTTAATTGAATATCACTACCAATTAGTGAACTTATATTTTTTTTTAAGAAATCTTATCACCGTCCGACCAGCCGTCGGCTTGAAATTATATACCGGGTGTATTTGGACAAATTTCATCCTTTTTAGGTATTATTTCCAGAAAACGGTGCTCTTTGACTTTGATTGGATTGTTTACTTCACAGATAGTGAGTAGTCGGTAAAAAGTAAGAAATCTGGCAACTTTCAAAGTTATGTTTCGATTTCGACTATTTTAGGACGTGATATTGCGTTTCTTAAATACACTTTCTATTGCACAGCTTTATTTCGATAATGGCATTGATTTTCAACTTAAAAAGCATAACACGCAGATCTGAAAGCAATATCATGTCCAAAATTTGGTTCAAATCGTTTGAGTAGTTTTGTGATATGGAATTTTATCCAAAGATTGGTTGTGCCACGTCTATTGTCTCAGTTTGACAACGGCTCCTGTACAGTGCTTCCTTACCATTTTGGCTGTAAGTTTAATGAAATGTATGATGAGCTTACTTATTGAGTTAAGTATAGATAAGATAGTAATTTATTTTTTTTTCTCTTTGTAGTATCAAATGATCGTCATCAAATGGGGGCTCTCTCATCCGAAGTTGTTTTCTTAATTTCACTAGGTTTTTTTTTACGTGGCGAGTCCCAAACCCAACGCATCACCTTGGGAAGGGATGTTTTGCGTTTTCACTTTAAAAAGAATGTTTTTTGGCTACCCAGAAGATAGTTGGTCTAACACCGGTAGTCATGAGCTGCTTGAGTCATATGTAAAAGAATCGTTTCTGGCCACTGCCAAGTGAATGGCAACCAAAAAACTGTTTCATTTTCGTGAACTTCTGCACATGGCTCTTTCCTCCAAGAAGAAGTATCAGATGACGCTAATCAGAGTCGCAAAGTTAGATTTCGAGTAAATTAGCTTCAAATCTTCTCGGTGATGAAATTAAATATGCCATTTTTGTAAGGCGAAATCTTGCTTAATCTAATGATAGCCTAATTCTTGTGCTTAAGTGTCGGTCGGAGTATGATATAACAGCTTGCGTAAGTGTTTCTCTTCTTCATCACGTGAAGATATTTCAAAAACTTACATAAGGTAAATTGGCGCTCAGCTTGAAGCTTTGAAGTAACTTTGGTTAAAATTTTCCTTCAAGCTATAGTTGTTTAGCTCCTATTCTTTTCACCCTAAAAGTAAAGATGAAAGGTGTTTTCTCCGCGGACTTCTGTTTGCCGAGTATGAAAAATAAATGTTATAAATATTTAAATATTCTTAGATAGATGTCATTCATTTTAAAACATGTCTCTCGTTATCTAATTTTTCGTCATCTAACTGCATTGTGCACAGAAAAAAAATTTAATATGAATTTCCATATTTCGTACTTCATTTGCTGCTCACACGAGACTTTCTCTCTCAACTTGCATGCTTAGTTACGAGATGCACGGACATGTATTTTGTTTACATGAACCGCCATTAACTCGGAACCGTGTAAAACACGACATTGTACATAAACCTTTTCGAGAACAACAAAGCCAGAGGGGCTAACTCAGCGCAACTCTGGTGGATGAATGGTGCTTTTGCACCAATTACTGGCGTGCGTTGTGACCATAAACCCGGAATGAGACAACAAAAAATCAACTGACTTTCACAATGAAGCCTTTCTAATGTCCTTCAACTTTTATTTGTAAAGTTGTCGTTTTATATATATTGACTTATTTGCATATATACATATATATTTGTGCATATTTTATTTTTATATATTATATAAATATATTTTTCTTGACTTATGGAAAAATACATGAACGAGGGCGGTTCGACATAGACTTAGGTTCATAAGCGGATTAGGTGAATATCGAAAGAAAAAATTTGGAGCGTGTAGTACATACTCGAACGTCGGGAATCAAATTGAATTATTGGACTGATTTGGCGATGAACTGTGGTTCCAAAGAAAAAGCTGATTTCCATCACTTCACACCTCAAAGAAACCTAAAATCGATAAGATATCGATTGCCTTGTATTGCTGCTGAGGAGACATTGGCAAAAGGTGAGAGCTCTTACCGAAAGTAGCTGACTCTACGACATCATAGTCGAGCCTATCCTTCGAGGGGTTCGTGAGTGAGTAGAAGCCGTTGGCGGAGAGTACTAAACGGTCAAAGCTTGGTGGGAAGGTTGGTGAAGGGGGTATATTGTCAGAAACTCTTTATCAACTTCAGACTTCCTGACTATTGCAGTGTTTTTCAAGCCAAGTCTGCGCGCTTTTAAGATAGCAGAACATTTATTTTTAGTGCAGCCTTCTTCAGAGAAGTGATTATCTACTCTGATAGCAGGGCGGCAATACCAAGTAGCCGTGAGCTCACTAACTGTGCATTCAGGGCTGATTAAAGTATCTCGATATCAATGGCATTAAGTCACTTTATTAATCTTAATATGGGTGCCAGGCCATAGAGAAATCGCTGGTAACTATAAATAAGGCTGATGAGCTGCCAAGTAAGGGTACCCTAGTTCCGCTATAAGTAGAATGGGAACGGATCGATGCTCCCCTCGTCTCGTATGTAGGTGGGCTTCGCGGGAACTTGGCCAATGCTGGGCTACCATCGGTTCACGTATTGTCGCAAGATGTTTTTGGCCCAAGGTAGATCGTAAGAGATCTAGTAGCCCTTTGTTGTTGTTGTAGCGGTGCAATTCTGCCGAATTGACAGTACTTGGACGGATAAAAATCCGAGTTTGGTCCGGTTACGTAGACCCGACTGTCGTCGGAGTCCAGTAAGCTTTTTGTCCTCAGTAAGGCTACTCTATCCTAATCGGCGCACACACTGTAAGGTTAAGCATCTTACGGGATGCCAGCTGCAGAAGCTTTATGGAAGAAGATGAAGTGGAAACTTCACAGCTTTTATTTCTTCACTCGCACTTTCGGATATTCCATCGAACTGTGGGAATAGAAAACAAGGTGTTTTGCAGAGATGTATTCTATTATTATGGGTTCGCAAAGGACTGTATATAGTAGTCTAATGCGATCTCCGGTTCAGAAATTAAACCTAACCTCTACCATTTACTTATTGGACCACCCTCGGATATACTTTCAACGAGAGAACAGAGCTAAATAATGAGGAGTTGATGGAACGTATAATCAAGAACTTTATGGTCATAGTAAAAACCACACAATAAATGCGTCAAAAATTATGGAAGGAAAATATAAAAGTTTAAAGTTAGTACTGTGGTAGTACATCCATACACACATATACATATAAATAAGAACATGCATATATGTACATTTATACTTTACTTTTGCCTAGTGCCTTGGTTGTGGGAGACTTGTTACCTGTGTTCGCCGCTAAAGTGCCAGCAGCAAATTCGGCAAAAGACACAGCTTCATTAGCCGCAGTGAGCCAGCTGTCACACACCCATACACACACAACTACAAAGAGCGGTAGCTGTGGGTGTTTGGGGTTGGGCAGGTGACTGTTGCGCTTCACCACGCGACCGACTGTCTGCCTGCAGGTGTATTGGCTGTCGGTTGGCTCGTTATCCCCATGCGAGGTGTGCGTTTATGTACGCCTGTACTTGGACCCAATTAAAGTTAATAAACATGCTTGTACGCAATGGATTCTCTGGAGGCTCCAGCCGCATGCAAACTTTGAACTCGAGCGCTTGCTGCAGAAGCGAGTTGTTGGTTGGGAATTTTTGCGTTTTTATTGTTGGGAAATTTATTTTTTTCATTTCCCTAATTAATAGCTCTGGTTTTCTAATGTAATTTTTCTTTTCAACTTAGAGTCAAACAACAACAAAAAAGAGAGAATTTTGTGATTTTAATAAATTAGACACACAATTATGAGCGCTATTGTTCGCCAGCGGCGGCTAAGTGTTTATAGTTTGGGTATAATATTTCGATTTGTGGGCATCAGGGCCGTCAATTTTTCATATATGGAAATTGCTTTTTATTACTATTTTGACATTTCAATTTCGAAATGAGCGGTGCGTTGAGGCAGGAGCGTAAGGCAAAAAGGATAGCGGCCGCATCATTTAACTGCGATAAATTATGCAGCATTTCGAGGGGTTGCCAACCATAAAAATGTCACCGTAATTACATACACCACCGTATAAGGACCAACGACGAATCGCTGGCGAAGATGAATGAATGATTACACGTTACGCATGTGTTTATCTCGCTGCATATGTGTGTATATTCTCACATATGTATGTGTGTGTGCTTTTTGCTTTAAAAAGACGCCCAACAACAACGGCAGCCCATTCAACCCTCCGCTGTAGTTGTTGGGAAATTATATGAAAACCGCACAGCAGATGTTGCAATTGCGAAAGCAATGTGCCATTCAATATACTAGTGAACTGAAGTGGCCGCCTGAATGCGTACACTGCCAACAACAACACACATAGTATGTGTGTAAGTGAGTGCGTAAATGAAGCTGCAAATGACATCAACACCGCAGCAATTGCTGCAACGGCACAGCAACATCGGCAGTCGTAATGCCGCGGTGATAATTCAATTTTGACACCTCAAACAACTGGTGTGCAGAAAATGAGGTCCTCGACACGCCATGGACCGTGCGATAGATAGCGTAAAAATGCTGACCATTTACGGTGTTTTATTGAACTTCGCTGCCAAATGAGTTTAATTAAAAATTTAAAATAATTACATGTGGATGCGCATCTACATATATGTATGTACCTGTATATGTACCTCTAAATATAAGAGATTTAAGTAAACAAAAAAAAACTCTTTAAAATACTCTGATATTTTGATATTATAATTTATGTGCGATACAAAGTCAGCCGGAAGTTCGAAAATCCTTATATTAGATGTATGGAGGCTAGAGGAAATATTGGTCCGATTCAACCTATTTTTGACATACAGACAAACTATTATAAGAGAAGAATTATCCCTTAATTTCAGTTATATTTATTACACATTGACAGACATTTTGAATCAAAAGTCAACCATAGGTACTATAGTTAACCGATCTGAAGAATTTCTTCGGAGATTACATTGTTGCTTTAGCAAATAGTATATACCAAATTAAGTGAATATATCTAATCAAATGAGAAAGTTGTCCATACAATAACTTAATTCTGATCGTACATTTTGTATGGCAGCTATATGTTATAGTGGTCCGAAATCGGCAGTTCCGACAAATGAGCAGCTTCTTGAAGAGAAAATAACTCTTGCGAAATTTCAAAACGATATCTTAAAAACTAAGGGACTAGTTCGTATATATACAGAGAGACGGACAGCCGGACAGACATGGCTAAATCGATCATACATATATATATTTTATAGGGTCTCCGACCCTTCCTTCTGGGTGTTACAAACTTTGTGACAAACTTAATATACCCTGTTCAGGGTATAATTATGCTATATGGGAAGTAGGCGTGGTTGTTATTTGATTTCGTCCATTTTCACAATGTGAAATAAAAATGTAAAAAGAATAAGATAAATTTTGCCGAAATCGGTTTGATCGGGTCCTAAGATATGGGATTTCACCAAAAAGTTTGCGGTGCCATGCCCGTCGTCTAATTTTTACACCAGCTCCCACATATGTAGCTCTGTCGTATCATCTCTGTGGAAAAGTTTAATGTTTCTGGCGTATTTAGTTATTGATTTACTATTACGCTTTTAGTTGTTTTTAACAGCACCATTATCGTGTGCAGTCCACTTTGTTAACTGTCGATGGAACTTCGGAGTGAAATAATGGAACCATGTTTCTTCCATTAAGGGGGGAGCCTGCTTTAGAGGCTTCAAAAAATCGATTTTTTTTTAAGATTTTCGGAAAGGAAAGAAATAAGTGATTAAAACGAAATTTCTAGGGTTTATAGTTATATATTTAAACATGATACACAAATTTTTTGGATACGAAATCTTTGATATTCTGCCTTTAGGAAGCAATTGCCCGATACATCTCGCATGTGCATTTGTCGGACGGCGGGCAGGATGCAGGTCGCAATTTCTATCGGAAACAAAAAATTCAAAGAGATTCATATTTTTTAATAATTTATCTTCTAGTTTAAAAACATTCCAAAAAAAGTGTAAAATTTTAGAAATATTTTAAAAATTGGAAAAAAGAGGTTTTTAACCAAAAAAATTTTACTTTTGTTTAAAAATATGTTCAATCTTGATTTTTCTTAGTTTTTTAGTTTTAATAGAAGATAATTTAATGCCAAAGATAATAAACTTTGCCCCAATTCCATACGACGTTTAGTTTTTTCTATCCAACCCGCAGGTTAAGAAAATAGTAAACATGAAAAATCGAGAAATCGCGCTTCAAAATTTTTCTTTTGTGCCTAATCGCTCATATACGAGTATCTGCTAGACGCTCGGTCACTATTTCCCTTCTAGCTTCGAAAATATTTCGAATTCCCATTTGAAACTTTGGGGATATATTCTTAGATTATTTTTAAAGAGATTTAAGCAAAAAAATATCGATTTTTTTAAGCTTCTAAAGCAGGCTCCCCCCTTAACACATATCGATACAAAAACTGAATCGTGAATATTCGTACATCAGACATATTTAGTTATGAAGAGTGCCTGCTATTTCGTACAACTTCTCTTTAGGGTTATTGAAAATTATTCTAACGACTTTGTTTTCTTCAATAACAACCGCTTTTGGGCGTCCACTGCTTTCACCGTCTTTGGTGCTCATTTACTTACTTTACTTATGTAAGTAAGATATATGTACATATGTATATTTGAGAAAGGTATTACAGCTTCCGTTGCAGTTAAAGTTTTTATTATTAATAATAATGTAAGAATGTTGCACCCGATTTGAACAATCAGTAATTTTCGAAAATCCTAGGGATACTAGAAAAACAATAATAACTTCTTTACTGTATCATCGTACAAAATATAAAATATCTAAATGTCTTACAATATGCCAAATATTTTTAAAAACACATCACATCACATTTTTGGAACACAATCATTGGTGAACTTGACATTTTCGATAAAGTAAAATGTAAACATGAAAAGTTTCATTTGACAGATGAAAATTGATTTCTCTCGTTATGCTGACAGTTTGCATGATAGGCTAGAATTTGAATACAAATAACTTCACGTTGGACAAGTGTACATTTGCTATGTGTGCTCATTGGCGTTGCAAGAAATTGAGGGTGGAGTGCTCTTAACTTAAAATTTGCTTAAAAGATTAATGTACTCACATATAGTAGACTACAAATATATTTTGAGAATTCGAACAACTGTTATGAAGTTTTAATATTAGGTTGTCAAATATCTCCCTTCACCTTTTTTGCTCTTTATTCAATGCTCTATAAGTGTTACAGTGATCAGATTTAGTTCAAATATGCGCCGTTTCGTTCAATAATCTGTTTCCTCCCATCTGAGCTCCCGTAGCTTTTCAACGAAGTGTGTGGTCTGGCGTTGTCCTGGTGGAACACTACACCCTTCCTGTTGGCTAATTCTGGACGCTTCGGGTCGATCGCCTGCTCCAGTGGTCCAGTTGTTCGCAGTAGATGGCAGAATTAAGCGTTTGGTCATATGGGAGCAGCTCATAGTGGATGATTCCCTTCCAATCGTACCAAACACACAGCAAAACCTTCCTGGCCGTCAATCCCGGCTTAGCCACTGTTTAAGACGATTCACAGGTCTTCGGCCACGACCGTTTTCACTCGATATTATCGTATGTGAACCCTTTTTTGTCGGCAGTCACCATACGCTTCAAAAATTGGTCGAGTTCATTCCGTTTCAGCAGCATATCGCAGGCGTTGATTCGGTCCAGAAGGTTTTTTTTGCGTCAAATCATGCGGCACCCAAACATCAAGATTTTTTGTGTATCCAGTCTTCTGCAGACGGTTTAATATGGTTTGGTGACTAACTCCCATCTTCTGGGCGATATAACGAGATGCCACTTGCCGGTCTAACTCGATGTTTTCCATGATTTGATCGGTATTCGTCGTCACAAGTCTTCCGCCGGCTGGCTTATCCATGGCGTCATTTTCACCCGCTCTGAATCGTCGAAACCATTCCTCTGCAGTTCGAAGTGACAAATAAAAATTTGCACAGGTATTTAATTTCCACTCCTACTAGTTCGGTGGGTTGTCTGAAGGTATGCGCTGCCGAGTGTTTAAGTTTTGATCTCGCAGCGAGACAGTAAAGAAGGAAGTGTTGAGTTGTTTCCACCTCATCTTCTTGCAAACAGCTTCTGCATATGGCGTCTGGTAAGATTACCAACGCAACCTCATCTTTGTCGACACTGCAATAGTCTGGAAGTCTGAAGCTGGAGTTGATAGAGAGCTCCTGAAAGTAAACCCCTCCACCAACCTTACCCCCAAGCTTTGACCCACCCATAAAGAAGCTTACTACCCCCTCCTCCAACGGCTTCTCCCCACCCGGATATTGTATCTTCCAGTGAATAAAACCATCTAGGTTTAATTTGGGTTGATGGCGAGATCGCTTTGGACTGCCCAATTTGTTACAACGCTGAAATATCCCTGCGTCAACTCGTACACAGTACTCAAGAGCTTTCATTTGACCATAAGTGTAGCATCATCTGCATAAGCAATCCCCTCGGCCACGATTCTCAAGTTTTTTAAGCAGATCGTTAACCACCAGGATTCCAAGAAAAGGAGAGAGAGAACAGCTTGCAGCAGCTGCGCTAGTATGATGCCATGTCGTCTCTTGGACTTGAAGGATTTGAAAGAATTGATCGCCCAGGTCAAGTGCCGTTCATCCAGAATGCTGACAAAGGCGCCCAGAGGACATATTACGAGAAGTGAGCATCAAGGAGCATTCGAAGTGTATTTTCACTGCTTAGGATCCACTTCCCATTTGCGTCTCTTAGATAATCCAGTATACGGGGTTCTTGCCTGAACCTGGAGGACTTATCTCCACTTTTCCGCAGAAGGTTTTCCATGAGGTCCTCTTTGCCTTTCTTAACTCGGACTTGTTTGCTGCAAGTCCCGTTTTATATAACGCCCAATCGTCAAATAAACCAATCCTACGGGGCTTGTTGAATGAAAGTCTGTAGGACGCTCTGATTTCCGAGAAATCTACAGTCCACCAGAGAAGTTTCCCTTTGACGTTCGGTGTTTTCATTTGTCGGTGGTGACCAATGAGTCCAACCTCGGCGCGTTTGAGAGAGTTTGTCGGAGCCTCTTGCGGTACCCTTCCCAATTTGTAATTCAAAGATTTCTAAAATACTTTTTAGGCGGACGTTCTCCGACTAGACTGAACTCGATATACCTATAATCAGAGAAGAAGTGATCGTCAGGACCCTGCAGTTTGAGATCAGTGTGGCACTTCAGTTATAGGTGACGGTGAGGTCAAGTCCATCCTCTCAGCTTGCAGTCACGAATGTAAGAGAGTTTCTTATAATTGAACAGTGAACAGGTTTTCACTAAAAATTAATACAAATTTCCATTTTCTTAATATTTTTTTAAACCATAGTTCCCTAAGCCCGAAAGAATATGCAGAAAATGTGTTTGTATTCCCATAACGAATAACAGTTAACAAATAACTGTCGTATACAACCATAGGTTATACCTGGAAACGCATTGACAAAGGCCAATTAAACATATGAAAATTAATTTTTGTGCTAAAAACAACATTTTGTTGCAACAATAAGAGCAAATGTCAAGCCATATTAAATGTCATTGTGATAAATACAAAAACAATAGCAATACAAAGTAATATACCGCCATGTGAGCACACACATGTAGCAACAGGCGGGTGGGCGCTGGGTCAGCCACTTGAAAATACAAAGTGAGCCGATTTGTTGATTTTCGTAAATAAACAAAAACAATAACAATAACAATGCTAGCAAAAGATACCAAATACTCATAGAAATATATGTATATGTATGTATATACTATACGTATATCTAATATTTACGTTTAAATGTGTGTGTGTGTTTCTACTATGTACATGTATGTTTGTTGCTTTGTGCGTCTGTAAAAGTGTCAGCAAATAAGTTTCCATTTAGTGATGTTTGGAAAAGTGTTGCACTTTTGTTTGCACAAAAATACCAATTTTCAAGTGGCGACAGATAAGATTCCTTTGATGATGACTAACTGCTATTTAAATATTTTTATTTATCAACACATTTGTTGCTGATAAGTCAGCCAGACCTCAAAGTGTCTAACCTTAATGAATTTAACAGAAAATTCGTAAATGTAATTGGAAACCCAAAAATGTTAGTATGTAGACTATATATCTTTGTAAGTATGGCTCCAACTATAGCACTAAAGCTAAGCACCACTTGCTTCACACACCGGGGATTAATAGTGTCTTCACAAATTTATTTAAAACAATTTGCATTAAATTCTTCCTTCCGTCTGCCTTTTAGTGGCTCCCATATGCATTTATACTTTCTCTCTTCCTATACAGACATTCACACACACACAGGTGCTTGCAAGTGGCAATTTTGCCTTTTGTTCGGTTCAAGGATTTTATTACATTGAAGTGAATCGATGCACGAAATTCACAAGACTCGAATTTGAAGTTGGCAGCCGCCAGCCGTCAGTCGCTCCATCTTCTTTATTGTAACACACATACGCACACATACATGTCTACCAACAGCCACCTGCGTATTTGCATGTGTTACTCGCATGTGTATGAGTATAAGTTTGTCTTTTTGCACATATGTAAAGTATAAAAATATGTGTGTATGTGCTAGCGAACGTTTAAAAATAGACAATTTCATGTCCAAATGCTTTCCAGGTGACATGAAACAACACTTAGGCAGTGTGGCGTAAGAGCTGCCACTAGATACAGTTGCCAATGTGGCACAAACGCTCTAGCCCAGATGTGTGTGCGCGTATGTTTGACACGCTGCTTCATTCTTGTATGTGTGCATATGTGCTCACTTATACCCTGCTGGAAGTATTGGAAAAAATATAGTGCACAACAAGTGCTTCGGTTAGAAACTCACTAACACATATGTACATGCATAAAAAAATAAATACCTACATATGTATGTATGTACGTGCATATAGAATATCAAAGTAGCTAGACATTTGGTAGCCAGAAAATAAAATTACTGTAATGACAATTTCAAAGCGGTCGAAAAAAATCAATTTTTTTTAGGGAATAAAACTTTTTTAACCACCTTTTTTAAATAATTTGGAGTTGTTTCGTTGTTTTTTTTTTGAAGGTTCATCTGTGAATTTAGGTCAATGAGGCACTATGTTGATGACATATATATAGTTATATGCGTTTCACTATTAGAACTTCACAACTATTTTTTCACAATTTGAAAACTTTACAGTTGTTCTCCATTAATTGGCAACAAAAATTTTGACCTTGCGGTTTCGCGCTTCGCATATGTTATGTAGTGACAGATGAGATAACGCTAAATTTTCGTTATCTTTGCCTTGTTCCATTATTTATTTGGAAATGTATGTCGCAAAATCTATTTTCTACCAGTATGAACTGATATTATTTAAAGCTCAATGACGTGATTATGGCGAGATAGGTAATTGCAGACAATTTGTATAATGGGCCAAAAGGCTTATTTGTTTTGAATATTTCGCAAAAGTTGCTGTAAGTTTCCATACATACGGATTGCCAGATTGTCGGCATGCCAAATGCGATGTGCGAAATTGGATTCAAGAATATTTCACGTTTTAAGGCCAGGTTCCTCCAAACAATTTTGAAAAAATTTAAACTTTTTTTCATACATTGGTCCTGTATACTCGTTTAAATAGTCCCGAAGGTCAGCAAGACCGAGAAGCAGGTATAAAAGAGTGAGGAACGCTGCGAGAAATCCGGCAGCTCGAACGCCTTCGGTAGCGTCAGCTACTACGTGCCTTTGGTTTAAACTGATTTTTATCCGAACCACGTTTTTTCGCATGGATGATACTCTCATTTTAAACTATTGCACTTATCGATATGAACCAAACGGCATTTTACTAATTCGATACAGAACATGAAACCGTTTTGTTTTTTGCTTTCAGATAATGCTTTTCCAAGAAATGTTGTTATCCATCTACGAACGGATGAGTTTCAACAGCCATTTATGTTTTGCTCAAGGGCCGAAAAGAAGCGGTATTGCCCGCATAGACTTTAAACTTTACATATCCCTACAGAAAAAGGGAAAAACGTGTGATATCACACGATTTTGGTGGCCAATCAATCGGCCCAAAACGTGAAATTATCTGCTTAATTAAGTCTTCTCTCAATAAATCCATTGATTGATGAGATGTGTGGAAAGTAGCGCCGTCCTGTTTGAACCAAATGTCGCCGGCATCACGAGCTTTAATCATAGACATCAAATAGTCGGTTATCAAGTCGTGATAATGGTCACCATTTACGGTTACGTTATCAACGAAATATGGGCCGATTTTCCACCGGCCCTCAAACCACACCGAAACGTTGTTTTTTCTGGACAAAATGACAGTTCTTAAATCTCTTCAGATTGTTCTTTGTCTCAAATGAAGAAATTTTGCTTCTTTACATTCCCATTGAGCCAGAAATGGGGCTCGTCGCTGAACAAAATTTTCAGATCTTCTTGGAACTTTTCAAGAGCACATAGAACGAGGCGATGTCGCTTTTCCACAAGCTGTATTTTGTGCACTTTCAATTTAAGATCTCGACTTAAAATACGCCAAGCCGTTCCATTGGTTAGTCCGAGTTGTTGCGAACGACGCCGAATCGACAAAAGCTTGACACGACTGATGCGTGATCTGCCAAAACAGGCTATTGAAAAAAGTACCTCTACTTGGAACACCCGTTAGTTTAAAAAACCAAATCTCAAATTCGCTCCCACGGCTCCAATAATCTTGTGGAGAACAGTCTTTTCTTATACATAATAGGAAGAGAATAATGAGAAACTTATAGAGAGTAATGACGTTCGATCTTCAGGCTTAAATAATTGGTGTAAATTCCACCTTCTGGCTACGAGATTTAGAAAATCCTTAACCTTTCCAAATTAATAGCTGCCAATAAACACGTAGTTCCCAAGATACGAGGAATCTTTCCGCGTGACCTCCAAGTTCTTTGTTTTGCCCTCGTTTACCACATGACCAATCCCTTTCGCTTTTTTTCTATGTTGGAGAAGGAAGCGCTGACGGCTCTGTTGTTAAGGCCTATTATATCTATATCATCTGCGTACCCCAGTAACTTTGTACTAAAGTGGTTCTTCTCGACTTTGACGGAGTTAATGGTTGTGTCAAACGTCATTGTGCATAACAGTATACGCTTTCCAAGGACACCAAATTTAGACATTGCATAGAGTAGGCAATATCAGAGCTGTCGAAACCGACTTTAGGAAACGACAAAAAGTTGATGGATGTCGATCTGTTGCCACAACCAATTAATTTTTACGAATATTAGTTAGTAAGTTTATATTTCATATTAAATCTTCTTCTTCTTCTTTACTGGCGTAGACATCGCTTACGCGATTATAGCCGAGTCAAAAACAGCCTCTCATCCGAGGTTAGTTGAGACTTTTCACTGGGGGTGTTTTTTTACGTGGCGGGTCCCAAACCCAACGCACAACCATATGCAGGGGGTTGTTTCGCCTTCTCACTTTAGCTCGCCTTCAAACGGATGTTCTTAGGCTACCCAGAGGATACTTGGTCAAAGACCGGAAGTCGTGAGCTGCTTGAGTCATATGCAAAAGAATCGTTTCTGGCCACTCCCAAGTGAATGGCGATCAGAGAACTTTCCTCACTTGCGTGAACTTCTACACATGACTCCATCCTCCTTCATATTAAATGGCATAAAAAAAACCATTCTTGCAAAATTTATAACTCTGTTTCTTCCTAATTTACGTTGGAGCGTAAATCGAACTCATGTCATATATGGCCTACTTTTAATTACTATGTGTCTGTGTGCCAAAATATTTTCGACGACATTTCTTTATTACGAAATTTCATACACACATATATATATATATATATATATATGATATAAAAAGTGAGGTTAAATTAACTCAAGAACCGATTTCTTTCCCACCATCTCAAGAAAAAAATTAGATAATCTACTAAAGTGTTCTTCCAATGTATCTGGCTTCTTAATAATATAAAAATACGAAACCTTTGAAATTATCTCCATCAAAAAATTTCAATTAATATCTGTAGAAGCAACTTGTACCAATAACATCAAATCAAAAATTAATTTCAAACATGCGTACTAAAGGGCTGCACGAATACGCAAAAAACAAACTTTGAGTCACTGTCCAAAAATTTCAACTTGCACTCACTCACACAACGTAAAAATGAATTCTCATGTTTGGGTAAAATAAGGACCGAGTCTCATTAGTGAGAACAACAACGAGTTCGCTCAACTCATAGCACTCTCACAAGTAACGACCCACTCTTTGTAGAATTGGTCTACCAAAGCATTTCATTCTGTTGGTGTGAATTAATTCTGTGCAAGAAGGATGTTGGATGAGTGAATGATGTTCGTGTGAATTAACAACTGTTAATTCGAGTTATTCTAGTTGCACGACTAGAAAGAAGTATGTATGTAAATACGCATAGATAATTGCATATGAATGTGGATAAAAAAATGTTTCCAATATTCAATTTTATTGCAATTTTTCATGAAGTTTATTTAGGGATTAATAGATTCAACAAAATATTATAAAAAATAAAAATATTTTAGCACTAAAACCTGTCCTTTGGAACAATTGAAAAAAAAAACTCTTTTTAAATCACAAAATACATACAACTTTTAGTTCCAAAGTATCACATTTTTATTAGTTACATTCGCGTTCATTTCCAGTCACAGTATACACAAAACAAATGACGAATTTAAATATTTAATAAACTGTCTCGGTTAAGCGTCTACGGCCAGTACAATGCAGGCAAACATGTTCTGGGGAAAACCCTTCCGTTTATCTTCTCTATTTGCTTGCTTAGCTGAACACTATGGGTGCACACTGTTCTGTTAAAAGAATGAGAGAAACAATGAATTCACATAACAATAAGTGACGATCACACACTATTCCACTACTAAGCGAACGCTAACGCTTTGCATTCACTGCTGGTTGATGATATGAGTGTGAGTTGGGTTTGTTTATGAGATGAATGAGCTGAGTCTACCTGCTAGCGATAAACAGCAACTCACAATGTCTTCTCTGTATCTGCATTCACATAATTCCAACTCAGCGTCGGCGCTTAACTCGAGTTATGAGATGAATTCATAAATTCTCTGTTGCATTCATAGCGTGAATTAATTCTTGCAACCCTTTAATACGTACTCACTAATCTCAATAGTGCCTGTTACAAATATTCATAAATATTTAAATATCCTGGCATGTCCTGTGCCTACACGATAAATACTTACATATATCCAAAGCCGTGCGCGTCTGCACTCCGCTGGCGCCATCAAGTGCCGCACTCTATTAGTACCCTCCAATTCTCAAGTGAGTAGCCACTATTGGAAGTGCTGCGCTCTCAAAATTATGCACCAACTTAGACGAAACATAATAAATTACTACGAGTTAACACCCACTTTTTAAATGCTCATCATAAGCAACAACAATAGCAATGAAGTCGTTAAATATTTGGTGTTTTATAAAATCTCACTTTACACCAAATTCTGACTAAAAAAGAAATGCTGCTTTAGGCGAGCTCAAATTCCAATAAATCACCGCGCGTAAACCAGATGCTACAAACGGTACATTGTGGCAAGGCTAGGGAAATTCAACAGTTGGAAATTGGAGCTATTTGTATGCAAGAATCCGCGAAGTGATTCTTTCGTTTTGTGTGTGATCTGCCTTTAGGAAGTGCACTTGGCACACAGATTCTCTAAACTCTGGCTGCGCGCACAATTAGCACTCGCATTAGATATGGGTTTATATATACACATACTTATATATGTATGTATATTTTACTATAGTATTTGTATGTATGTACATATGTATTTAGTTACTGCCACACACTTTGATGCTTATTATGTTAAGGACTTCTGGGTTTGTGTATGAAATTGGAAATTAGTTGTATCTTCATACGGTAATTTTAATTTCTGGTTTTAGAAAAATCTTGATATTTAGTAATAGTGAACAACGTAACATATTTATCAAATTGCTTTTGTATCTATACTTCAGTTATTAATTGAGAATTTTATCGCTTTTATATATGTATTTTTTTTTTAATTTTCAAAAGAAACGTGTATAATTTTCACAAATTTTCATTTTTAAAATAAAGTAGATGAGAGATGTCTTATGTAAATGAATAAATACTGCTAATACCAAAGCATGATTGATGAGCGTTTCTCGGTATCTATGCCAAGCGCACGTACCATTGTGCATCAGTAGAAGGCATATGATCTCAGAACACGATGAACTCATTGCACGCGACAAAGACAAAATACTATTTTAATGACGATAGAAAGAGATTGATCGAAATATCTAACACCCTAAAGTTATCAAAGGAACGGTCTGTAAGGAAAGTACAGCACGAGCTCCCAATCAACCGATTCACCTTATAACTATCACCAATGAAATCAGAATTTCTGTTCCCTTGCCATAAAGTAAACAGACTCGGGGAATGGCAAAAAGGCACAGGAGTTCAAAGACATGCATCATTACAAGTACAGATTTCGGGTTCCCTGGTTACTATTTATTTAATCGAAATTAATAATTATTTCAAAATAATATAAAAAAACTTATCTGAGAAGTCATTAAAGATGACGAGCAATTTTAGTGCATTATGCCTTTATAATAATGGAACTACTCTAAAAGTTCAAAATTTATTATCTTTCGAGCGATTGCGAGCAGGCAGATAATCACCTCAGACACTCAAACAAAATAAAGATAAAGTAGTAAACCGAAATATGAGAATTCTTTCACAGCTTTCTCGTAAAGCACTTTGTTCATTGCAGAGCATAATCAATATAGTATAGTACTAGTTGAAAATTTAACTATGCGTCGTTAATTGTAATAGTGAACTAACTTCTTCTAACTAATTAAGTTTTGAGCAACCCCCGACTTAAAAACCACAAAAACGCTAACTTCGTTTGCACCAAAGCAATAATACCATTTATAAATACTTGAAAGAATTTGACTTTGGAGGGTCAGTCTTATGCTAAAGCTGGAAAATAAATCTCGTCAAATGAAAAAGTTGTTCATACAAACCCTTGGTTCCGATCATTCAGTTTGTAAGACAGCTATATCCAGCTGCTTGGGCAGAAAAGAATGTGTGCATCATTTCAAATCTGTATCCCAGAAATTGAGGGACTAGTTTATGTACATATATACAGGTGGACAGATAGGCAGACATGGCTAAATCGACTCAGCTCGTCATGCTGATCATTTATATATACATATATAATTTTGGATATTATATTCTTTTTGACAAATTTAACATACCCTGTTCAGGGTACAATAAGCTTTCCTTTTCAAAACTTACCAAAACGATAGACACGAACTAAAAATTGCGAAATAATTTTAAACTCTGAAACACAATTTTTTCTTGAATTCTAATTAAAAACTAGGGACTATCATTTTTTTTCAATCCGTTTTTTACGATTAAAATTATCAATTTTAAATTTTATTCTGATTTTGGGACTTTGCCAGAAAAAGAGAAAGGGAATTTCAAGGTTACAGGTTTACCACAAGCGCGGCAATAAAGTCAGTCTCATTACTTAATTGTCAAACCTCGTATGTATACTCGTACTCGTAAATATATATATTTATAGTAGAAGGAAGCATCGAACGGTCTAAGGTTGTGTGAAATCGTAACATATAACTTCTGGAGCACCCATGGTCACTCAGTACTTAGGTTAGGTGGAAATTCAGGTCTCCATTTCGTCTGCTTATCCACGAATGAATGTCAGTCTCTTCAGTCTGTTGGTCCATTGTCCCTTGGATGAGGTTTGCCACCGCTGCTGCCACATTTTAATGCTCTTGGTTCTCTCCTCTTTTTTCCGCCGTGTAGACGGATCTGATAGCTGGTATAATCGCGCGAATTCGTCCCCCTGGATTTCAATAGGCGGCATAATAGCTAATATTTATTTTTGTATATTAATATATTTATTAATTACATGTCTATATAAATATGTATACAAATGTGTGTATCAAAATGGCTTGAAGCATCTAAGGCACACGCGAACATGAACATACGTTATTAGAAAAATTTTATCTATTTGATTATTGGCGCCTGTACTTCAAACGCGAAGGCCATAAGTTCGCAATACCTCACACTCAGAAACATACATACGTTTATACATACATACATATGTATGTGTTCGTGTACAAGGTTGAAGTATTAAAAAAACCGTTTACATACATACATATGTACATATATTGCAATTAAAAAGGTAAATTAAATACAAGCACAATAAAAGTGCCATTAATCAAATATACGGAATTTATTTATTGATTTTACGTACCGAACATGTTTGCTATTTTTTCTAATTCTGCAACGCAAGTTTGATGCCACGAGTGCCTATTATGATTTTCTTTTGATTAGTTTTTTTATGCCTATCTGCTTATGTGAAGATGTTCGCCGCTAAAATCAACAAAATGAAACCGCACCTAGCACGCAGCAAAACAATAACAACACAAAAGCAAATATACACATACAAACCTACATGTGTATATGTATATGCATGCATGTATGTATAGAAAACATGCAACAATTAAAAATATTTTTAAAATACACAAAAGAAGTGAAAACAAAATTGCAAATCGAATAAGAGAAACTTTGCCTACAATTGATAAAAATATATATCTACATACATATGTACAATCTTACATACATACATATATGCATGTATGTGTACTAATAAAAACATAGGTAAAACAAAATGGCAAAATAGACGCAAAAAACACAGTATTTGAACATGCAAAGGTAGACAAATCCCACATATAGGCCGCCTAGTACACCGCCCCTTCCCCCAACCCTCTGTGACCAACATTTACTACTTGTATTCTATGTACTCGCCGCTATATCCGTAAGCAACGGATTTTTATGGCTTCGTGCCCCTTAATTTTGCTTCAGTTGCTGGCGTTTATATACCCGCAAGTAGGAGTGCGGGGTGCAACGGCGTAGTCGCCATAAAATTCAAATACAATTGCTGGTGGCAACACTGCATTTTGCAGCATAAATCAGCAAAAGCCACATACGAAATGGTCGCCGGCATGCGAATGCGCGCAGGGGATGTGAGTGGGGCTGTGCAAAATGCGCTAGTCGGCCATAATCGCTCTACGAGCATTTGACCAGCGCCGTGCAACAGTGCAGACCTGAGTTGCAGCAACGTCAACGGCTGCTTGCAATGCATTTTCTACACACACACACACATAGAGCCGCATATACGTGTACTCGCAGCGTCGTCACTCGTTGTTTTACACGCTGCCAGCCAGTTACTCGCTGGTTGTGTGCGCTCAGCTCAGTGGGCGTTGCCTTTCGCCTTTTGGAGAGCGCCGCTGCTGTTGTGCTCTTGTTGGCACGGCAGTTGGGTAGCCATATCAGCAAACGCACCACTTATCCATGCTGTTGTTGTACGCTGATGCGCTCTTAGCTGACTGTTAGTGAAAGGGGGTAGGCAAGTTTGCAAGGTATAACCATCTCTTTTACTCTACCGCTTTTGCGCTTTACTTAAGTGTTTTGAGTTGCCTTGCTGGCAGCTAAAGCAAAAAAACTAAAACACAACAGACGAGCTTGTAGTTGTTGTACTTGTGTTGTCGTGCCGCAGTTAGGTTGGAAAAATGTCGTATGAACCGTTGGATGCGTGCGACTAGTTTGTGTTCGAACGCGATTTGGTGTGCATCGTGAGATTGCGATTCTCTGTTCCAGAAATTCGTGATTGGAAAATTTCGAAAAAAGTGAACTGGTGTTGAAAACTGGTTGTAGCGAAATATGTGCTGAAAACTTATTGGCAAAAAGCGTTAAATAAAAAAATCGGATTTTACAAATTGTATAAAAACAGTAATTTGCAACAACAAAAAATACTTGTTACTGTGACAGACAGCGGAATACGAAAGAACAGGTTGTGAGACGAGTTTTTAGGCAAAATATCAAAATAAAGCTTAACTTTGAATGTGCAAAAGGGCTGAAAATGTAGCAATAAAACAGAAATTATAGAAAAATAGAAACAGCAGAAAATACAAAATTGAGAAATAAAGCAACAACAAATTTATGAACTTTTTTGTGTGTTCGAAATCGGTAAAAAAGCAAATTTATGAAAAAAATAAATAGTTAAAATAATAAATAAACCAAAAATAAAATAAATAAACAAAAATCCAAATAAATAAACAAAAAATTAAAATAAATAAAAAATTAAATTTCACGAACTAATATCTACTTCTAAAGACAGCTCTGCAAAATAGACTAAAATATTACTCAATAAAAACACACAATTTATTGACTGTGAAAAACGTTGTTTATGAGGTGTGGAGAGCATAAATTACAAAAAAAAATAATTTAAATTTAGAAAACATTTTTTGAATCAAGCTAAAAAGTTTTGAATGTGTTGAGGACAGTAAAGAGCAAAAAAAAATATATAAGAAATTCTAATACTGAAAAAAATCGTAGATTATACAAGTAGATGCATATGTACATATGAGCATAATGCCAAAAACGCAACGGAAAATTTTATGTCACAGCAAAATTAATTTCAAAGTTATTTTGCATAATTGATGCCAGATTAAAAGAAGAGCATACAAATGAACAGTTACGCTAAGCGGTGCTAAATTATTTAAGTTATTGCAATTCGAAAGAACACAACAGCTTGCTAGCAGTTTAAAAATAATGAAATTCAATGAAATACAAAAAATTAAACAACAACAATAACACTAATATTCTAACGATTTCACTGACATACACAAACATATGCCGCTAAGCATTTGCCAAGCGCGTAAAACGTTTATTACGGCATGTTTTACATTTATGCGACAGCTTAAACAAGCAACAACTGCAATAAAAACAAAAACAACAACACTGCAAACGCGCTGTATACGCGAGAGCCACTGACGTACCAACGCCAAGTAAATAACGAAGAAAACAAAAACAAATCAGCAAACAAATAATCATAAAACCGTCAAAAAGGATATGCAACAACAACAACGGCAAACAGCAAAGAAAAACCAACAGCAGCAACAACAATAAAGCTATAACAATAAAGGCGAGGGCAGCAGAGCAAACAAATCCCTTAAAATCAGCGCTACACCCACAGCTGCACAGCACACACACAAACATACTACATACAAACGTACTTTGCACGCAACACCCACAAAGCGTGTGAACCAAAATATACCAAAATAAGAAGAAGAAAATATTTGTAAAGCACGAATTCTGAAAAAAGCGTCCACAGCGGAAAAGGAAACAAGTTGCGGAGCAAACAAACATACAAAGCTTATACAGCCATATGTACACATGTATGTGCATGTAATAATAGCGAAATATGTAAATAAAAAATCGCTGCGAAAAAGTCGCCAAAGAGTGTAGCCTGAAAACATTTCCCGCTGACATTAACACAAATGCTTGACAATTTGTTTTACCAATTTCCAGCCACACCAAGCGACTATATTGACTAGCCATATAAGGCAGCAACAAAAAGCACGGTGTGTGTGCGTGTGTGCACGAGTTGAAGCCAGCATCCTGTGCCGCACGAAAAAGTGCTTTTATACACAAAAGCAGCGCAGCGGCGTCGACGTTGACGCCAAACATCCGGTGGGCGCGTTAAGGCCACAAGCGCGGGTGCGGGTGTGAGTGTTTGGGTCCGTTCGTTGCTCGCAACACTAGGCAGCATCCAACGAGCGCGTATCCTTGCCGCAGCGCCGACTGTCGCTTGGGACACATTTAAATGTGTGTGTAATAGCCCGTGAATGTCCTGTGGCTACTTGATTTTGTTTTTTGCGTACATTTCGTGCAACCACTGTGTTGCCACAGACAATTGTCGTTGCTGTTATTAACAGTGAAACGATCGAAATAGTGCCCCATAGCTTGCTTATAGCTTTGCTAACAGTGTGTGCAAAATAAAAGCTGCTTTAAGCGTTAACAACAACGTGAGACTACAACAACAACACACGTGTGTGTGAAAAGTGTTAAGAAATGGCCGCCTACACGCAGTTTGGTTATAATTATCCGTCGGCAAATCAGGTGAGTGAAGATTTGCTTAGAGCTTAAAAGCAAATTCGTAGAAAAATTAACGCTTTTGAGTTATTTATTTGATTATTCTCATAAATTAACTGAAATGTTATTTAAATTATGCTAAGAAAATAAAAAAGAATTCATATTACACAATGGCTTCCACTATACGAATTTCAAATCAATTAAAGTCGAATTAAGACACTTTTTTTTAATGAAAATGTATTTGCCCAAATATGTATATGAAGGCGTTTCATTAAATGCTTTATTTAGTGTGGTCATTACGAAGTGTTCTTATCAATTTTTGTATGGCTCAACGTTGTGTTTTAATTTAGTACTATCTATTATTATTAATTGACTATTATAAGTGATAATTACGAAAGTTATACTCAGATTATCACTCATTATCACGCTAATTAAGGGTTTGTGCTATTCTGGGAAACCAATTTTTTTTCTTGAAGTACGACTTAGGTTACTTAAAACTGTACTAAAGCAGTAGAGTATTGAAAAATAGATTTTTTTACTGTTGTTGTTGTTATTGTAGCTTCAAAAAACATTACTAAAATATTGCTGCAGAGTCTACAGTCTTTGACCGTATAAAAATTCGGGTCCGTTCCGTTTATATAGACCCGACTGTTCTAGGAACGAATTTTTATAGTATCGAATTGTTTCGTTATTCGACTTTAGCATGAATTTTTTAATGCGTCGTTCTAAAAAAGTATATATATAGTATAAATAATCTGCTTGATTAATTAAGCCCTGCCCATCTGTCTGTTTTTTGAGATATCGAACTGAAATTTTGCGCACTTCCTTTTCATCTCATGAGCTTGCTTATCACACAAACTAACCGATCAAAATTAAGTTCAAGTATGAAAAGTACCATTTTACGATATAGTACTACGAGCAAAAAGTAAGTCCTTCTTTACATATATTTAAAATTCTTAATTTATTTTTCTAAATCTATGCCGCCCAATACACTTGTGACAACGTTTTTTCCAATACTCGAAACAGTTTTTAAAGAAAATTTCTGGAATATCCTTCAATGCGGATAGCGACTCACTTTTAATGTCTCCAATTGACTCAAAACGGTTTCCCTGGAGCGAACGTTTGATCTTGCTGAAGTAAAAATTCCAGAAGTCACACGGTGCTAAATACGGTGATTGTGGCACAATATTGATTGAAAATTTGGCGAAAAGCTCACGAAGAATCAATGCAGTATGCGCCGGGCCTTAACGTGGTGCATGAACCAAAATTTGTCGGCCCATAATTCTGACCTCTTTTTTGAAACATCTTCACGAACGTCGTATAAACACAAATAGTATTTCTTGTTGACAGTGTGGCCATTCGGAAGGAATTCGGAGTGCACCACATCTCTATAATCGAAGAAAGCTATCAACATGACTTTGATTTTTAACCTGCTTTGACTCACTCGGCTCACCTTTACCACAATATTCTGGCGATTCATCGTCTGTTTTCGGGTCGTAAGCACAGATCCAAGCCTCATCGATAGTAATAATACTGTCATATTCATCTACAACAAAAATAAGCGACTTTTTTCATTTTTAGAATTTATTACGTTTATGTTCGTAGAGGACTAATAAGCTTATTTGTATCAGACAGAAAATAAACTTTAAGAGCTAAACATAAAAATTCCATTTTATTTTGGTGACCGGTGTAAATGTCGATTCATTTTTAAAAAGGATGAAATTTACATTTCAGAGTGGCTCACGAATTAAAATCTTGTTGCTTCGATTTTTATCTGGGAAAGGTGTCTGAGGAAGCCGTATGAAAACTTCAAGTTGACCTATTCGGTCGTTTCGAAGAGGTTTTGCCCAGCCCCCATATAGACCAGACGTGTGAATTTTTATTTTTTGCAAAAATAAAGAGAACTTTTTAGAGCCGTCGGTTCAAGACAGCTGAAAATCGCGGAAACAGCTAAATGTTAACCCAAAAGTCGAGCTTTAGAAGTGTTTCCGATTCCATTCCGATTCGAGCAGATTCCCTTGCAGTCGAACAATCTTCTTTTTCAATACGACGTGTTGTATAATTACGTTGATCTGCTGTACGTTGGGAACGTCAAACAATATTGGTGCGGCCTCTTCGTGGCATTATTGAATAAATTTCAATCATTTACCTTTCAAACAGCTGAAGTAAAGAAAGCAAACGATCGAATTGAAAAATTAAAATAATTCACGAATCAATTCGAAAAAAATTGAAATAAAAAGGTTTTGTATGGAAAACTATCTGGTTTTTTTAATATGTATTTTCCAATTTTTTGAATTTTGTTTCGATAGATAGATTAAAAAAAATAAAAATAAAAATAAAAATAAAAAAAAAAAATAAAAAATATAACAAAAAAATGAAAACAAAATTTTAAGGAAAAAATATTTTTTTTATTTTCTAATCAATAGCTGTGTAAATGCCTTTGCTTTTCCATGGTCCTTTAAATATTTGTAAATTTCTATACCAACGCATACTCTTTGCTATAATACGACCTCATTGCTTTAACCCAGCCTCTTGCTTTTAAGTATAAAGCAATGATTCTCCCAGTTTTTATTGCTAGAACTTTATTTCTACAAAGTCAAATACATTCACTCATACATTTATTAATCCTATCTTCACTGCTTTTCACCATTCAAACCCCTGACTCATACGCAAATTCTGCACAAAATTATTTCGCACTAAAAACGTGTTGAAACCCATAATTAGCTTAATGTTCTAAGCAGACAAGAGCACAACTTAACCTCCGCTGCCCCGCACAGCACTTGACTCCTTGTGGCGCAGCGTGACGAACCCGAGCAACGCTCATGAAACGTGATTAAATTTTAAATCAACGCTAATTTCGGTTGCCGCCACCACTGTGCCTCCGTATGTATGTACATATGAGTGTGGCTAAATACCCAAGCATAACGCGCCACACAACATTCAAAATAATTTTATTATAATTTTAAAAACGTTCGATAATTAGAGCAAAAGCTTATAAAGCGGATAAAACAAGAAAACTACGATTCTTTTATGCAAAAACAGTATGTGTGCGTGTGTGTGTAGTTTGTGGAAAAGTAGAAGTTTAAATCACAAAGCGCCACAGGCATGAATATTCAGAGATTAAAATTGCTGCGCCATGGAAGACAGTGTCAGACCGGGGGATACAGGGGAGGCAGGCAATGGCTTTGCAACTATTGGCCGCAGGGCAGGTTGTATGTGGCCGGTGGACTGTGCTGGCGTTTGGCGAGCGTTGGTCGCGCGTTAATTCAGCAAATTATGCAAGGAAATGTTTGCAACAATTTAGGACAACGCCACAACAGCAACAACGATAGCCAGCATAGCAATGGCGAATGTATAGGTGTGTGTGTATAGGTCTAGGAGTAGGGCAGGTAGCTTCGTTTGCAACTTGCATATCGGTAATTACACAACGGTGGCAGCATTACATATATACATACATATGAACAGAAATTTATGTATATATAAGCTTAATGTTTATATGGTGCATATATATACATACATATATTGATTATGTATATATGCATCTCATATACATATATCTCAATAATGCATCCCATCTGCCTTGCGCTTCCCTCGCATGGCGACTTCCGTTGCTGCTTATTTGGAGATAATTTACACTGCACTCAAAGCGCTATCGCAAGCTTCTGTATGCGCATATGTGTGTGTGTTTGGTGCAGTTTACTTACTAGTATGTTGTTTTGTTTGCAAATTTGCTCCTTACGCAGGACCTTAACGCTACCGCAATGCGTTTAAGCATTCAAAGTGTATTTGTACACAAACACACACACATAAAAATATATGTTTGCATATTCATAATAAATTGGTCGGAATGGCTACCCATTTATTATAATAAGCAAACTTGTCTTAAATTATTATAATTAAAGTAATGCATGTATGTTCAAGATTATCGGCAATTATAATTACACCCCATTGAAGACACATTGAAGAAGCTCGGAGAGGAAGTTTTCGTTGGAACTGTATAAGCTTTTTAGGTACATAATCAACTTCCTTGCAAATATTGATATACAATATATAGAAATATATGTGTGGTAGTAAAATACATATATATATATATATTATGTATGTATGTATATGGTATATGCAGTAGCCTTAACATTTTCAGCACATTTCCTTGTAGTAATGATGATTGTGGCTAAAATGAGTTGAAATTATGTAAAATTAAATTAATATGAAATAACTAAGTTATTGAATTAATTTCTAGTATCATCAAACTGTAGTTTATTATGTAATGTCATGTTATTGAGTTTTAATGAAAATTTGATAAAATTAAAATTTGAAATTATACAGGGGCGGATACAGAGCAGTATTTTGGGGGTGGACTATATAATTTTGTACTATCAACTCAAAGTTCTTTTTTCGCGTAGTCTCACTTATGATGGAAATTATATCTCTCAAGTTTTTTAACTGTGTGGATGCGCCGCTGAATTATATACATATCTACATAAAAGGTGATTCATATCGAGAATCCCTACTTTTCTTAAAAGAACTTGTTTTGAAAGAAAAAAAAAACATAGAAACTTCAAATTTAATAGCAAATGTTTATAATAATTCGAAGAAACATTCTTTGTCATTTCCTTTCCAAGATTATCTCTTCCAAATGTTGGCCGCGGCTATGTCTCAGATGGTCCATCCATTGAGTACAATTCTCGATGACTCGTTCGAGCATTGCGACAACAGGCAACTGGCAAATGATATACGAGATTATTTGCTCCAAAGCCTGAATCGAAGCGTAATTTTACGCATAGACTTTTCATATCCCCACAAGAAGAAATATCACGGTGTGATATTACATGATCTTGGTGGCCAATCGACTAACCCAAATCGTTATTTTTTCTATATGAAAAGACAGATTTTGAAACTTTTCTGTTTGCTTTACGTTCCAAAATTCGGCAAATTTTGCTTGTTTACATACACATTGAGCCAGAAATGGGTCTCATCGCTCAACAAAATTTGGTTCGAAAACGTCGGATTTTCTTGGAACATTTGAAGAGCCCACAGAGCTAAGCGACGTCGCTAGGAAAGGTCGACCAGGTTCACTTTCTACACAAGCTACATTTTATACGCTTTCCGTTTAAGATATCGACATAAAATGCGCCAAGTCGTTTCAAATGTCAGTTCGAGCTGAACGGCGCCGAATCGACTCTCCACAGTCTTCGTGTAAGCCGTAGCTGAGATGCTGCTATATTTTCTTCAGTGCGCGCTGGAGATGGCCTAATATTATTCAATAATGAATGCTGGGTTTCAAGATGGATGATGATGTTGGGAACAATATGCTCAGTAAGCCAATTTTTTTGAACGTTTTGAAAAAAGCTACCTCTACATGGATCACCCAAGTTGTTGAAGTAGATGGGATGTTCGTATTAACACCATTTATGATCATCAGAAAACGGTAAAAATCGGCTTTGTTTGTTAGTATTTATGTGAATATCGATTTTTCGGTAATTTTTTTAATTTTTCCAATTTTATTAAAAACAGTAAAATTAAAATTTTCTCTGCTCCGCATCATAAAAATGTGCATAAAGAAAATGTCCGCCAAATTTCTAGTAAATCGGTTGTTTGGAAATTAAGATTTCTTTAAATGCTTGAAAAAGGATTTTCGAAAAACAAAAATGCTTTTAAAGTTTTAAGTTGAGCTTTAGCTAATCTAACTCAGCGAATTGCCGTGACATTTTAATGCTCATAAATATTAAATTATGTTGAATTTTGAAAAATCCTTTACAGAAGATATTCTAGTTATTTAGTTGCGCTCCTGTTTTTAATTTCTAGATTAGGATACCACCTTTTCTCGATGAGTCTCCTAGTTTCTTCAAAAGTGGAGTTTAAAATACTTAAATAGAGCAACAACTTCTGCTTTATACATATATGGCTTTATAGAAAATATTCCTGCTCAGTTCATTGCCATTAAGTGTATAGCTTAATAGCTGTTTTCTCTCAAAAGAGTTCCTCTATCTTTGTAGCATAAAAGAGATATTGTGTATGTAGTAGGTTGAACGTCCAATTGTAAAATAACACCATGTCTTATTCAGGGCTTTTTTAGAACTTTTACTAAAAAATATATAAAAACAAGGAAAAAGTTAGGTCGTACCCATAATACCCTTCACAGGTAAATTTTTCATAGCATAAAATTAAATAAAAATTCATATCTTGTTTTTAATCGGTCAGTTTAATCGGTTAGTTTAATCGGCGACTATATGCTATATAAAAGTCCAATCTGATACCTTGAATAATAATTTATACCAAATTTCGTGAACATCGCTTGCAAATTAAAAAACTTTTCCATACAAGGGCTCGGGTTGGATCAGTCAGTGTGTATGACAGCTATGTATATGGTTATAGTTGTTCGTTCTACAATATTACTTCAGAGATTGTAGCGATGCTTTGGGGTAATGTCTATGCCAAATTTTGATTTTATTATATTTTTTTTATAATTTTCCAAAGATTTGTTGTTTAGATTTTTTTTAATTGTTGTAAGAAGAGTACTATTCATATGAAATATTTGCATATATTGCAATAAACAAAAAATTTCACAATGAAAAAAGAGTAGTCGAATGGAACATGCCAGCACATAATATGTCTACACGTCTCTATATACAGACTTTTGTATGAGCATGCAAGAATTTATATAATATTACATTATATGTATTATATAACGCGTATGTAAACATTTTTTGAAGTCTACCATTGACTAACAACAACTCTACAGAATATTGTTGTCAAAGCTTTGTACTAACGGGTGATTTTTTTGAGGTTAGGATTTTCATGCATTAGTATTTGACAGATCACGTGGGATTTCAGACATGGTGTCAAAGAGAAAGATGCTCAGTATGCTTTGACATTTCATCATGAATAGACTTACTAACGAGCAACGCTTGCAAATCATTGAATTTTATTACCAAAATCAGTGTTCGGTTCGAAATGTGTTTCGCGCTTTACGTCCGATTCAGCGATGAGGCTCATTTCTGGTTGAATGGCTACGTAAATAAGCAAAATTGCCGCATTTGGGGTGAAGAGCAACCAGGAGCCGTTCAAGAACTGCCCATGCATCCCGAAAAATGCACTGTTTGGTGTGGTTTGTACGCTGGTGGAATCATTGGACCGTATTTTTTCAAAGATGCTGTTGGACGCAACGTTACGGTGAATGGCGATCGCTATCGTTCGATGCTAACAAACTTTTTGTTGCCAAAAATGGAAGAACTGAACTTGGTTGACATGTGGTTTCAACAAGATGGCGCTACATGCCACACAGCTCGCGATTCTATGGCCATTTTGAGGGAAAACTTCGGACAACAATTCATCTCAAGAAATGGACCCGTAAGTTGGCCACCAAGATCATGCGATTTAACGCCTTTAGACTATTTTTTGTGGGGCTACGTCAAGTCTAAAGTCTACAGAAATAAGCCAGCAACTATTCCAGCTTTGGAAGACAACATTTCCGAAGAAATTCGGGCTATTCCGGCCGAAATGCTCGAAAAAGTTGCCCAAAATTGGACTTTCCGAATGGACCACCTAAGACGCAGCCGCGGTCAACATTTAAATGAAATTATCTTCAAAAAGTAAATGTCATGAACCAATCTAACGTTTCAAATAAAGAACCGATGAGATTTTGCAAATTTTATGCGTTTTTTTTTTAAAAAAAAGTTATCAAGCTCTTAAAAAATCACCCTTTACTTAGAGACTAAAAGCTCTTTTTAATGATATACATAAGTGAGCAATCAATCTTAAGGGGTTCCATGGGTTTACGGGTCTCAAAAAATCAAAATATTTTATTGATTTATTAAAGTTTACAACATCTCTACAATATTGTCCAAAAATTTCAAGTAGTAATGATTTCGGAGATACAGCCTTGGGAACTTGCGCGCTCGAGGCTAGCTAGGTTAATTGTGCCGTCTCAAAACGCGTTTTTCTCGAAACGGGGTTTTTGAAGTCGGTTAACGAGATTTCTCTAAATATTAAGCCGATCCGAAATTTTACACAGGTCTTTGAGAAACTATTCTTAAATACTTGGACTAGGGATTTTTTTTCGCTTACAGCTTTAAAAAAAACGTCCTGTGATTTTCACTGAATTTTTTAATTTTTTGTAAAAATGTCTGCCAAAAATCCAATTTTCAATTGGTTTTCCTTTGTCTAAGTTCTAAGTTATGGTTTTAAGATGTGCGGGCTCATCTTTTTTTTCGAGGGGTCACCGGAAATGGTGTGGTAATGGCCGAGTTTAAAATATTTTTTCCAAAAATTTCAGAGTTTCTTTGTTAATAGTGCATGTTTACAATAAAAAATTCTAATAAAATATTTAATTTTTATATGAGAAAAAAATTCTTGAGGAACCCATGTAATCCCTTAAAGTATTAAATAAAATTTTTGAAATATTCTCCGCCCAATTACATTCAACAAAAATAAATCAAAACTAGATTCGTTTAATTTTAAATCCTCTAAAACTAACTCTCCCCACTTTCTAACATAAAAAAGGGTTGGGTAACGCTTAAATATTTAGAATTTTGAAGCTTTTAATTTTTGTAGAAAATATGTTTTGGCATCATTTCAATTATGGACCCAATCAAACTAGTTACATAACTAGTTACCTATCTAACTTCAATACAATTGCATTTAAGACTGGGTATTCATCAATATTTATTCATAAATGTATGTCTACGCATACTTGGACGCATACGTGTCCCTGTATCAGTGCATATGAATTTTTATGAGGTGTCCTTATTATCCATAACCGAATGCCGAAGACAATGCGTTGCAAAAATGCACATTGATTGCATGAATGAATGAGCGAATGAGTGTGGCAGGCGCAAAAAACAAAGCAGACGACATGCACAAAAACAAAATATAACAAAAACAATAAAAATAGCGCAAATAAGCGCAGAAGCGGCAGAAAGGACAAATGTACACACACACATACGTACAAGCCTTGGCAAACAGGGCTAGACGGCAAAAGGCATAGCAGAAATTTTTCAGTTCCACATTCCATAATTGATTTATGAATTTTTAATGTGCGTATGCGCGTTGAAAACACAATAGCAACTAAGCGGCACAAGCACACATGCACACATATGCATACATGTGTAAACGTAAATGCACATATGCATACATATGTATGTACATATGTCCGGAGGCTGCGTAGCATTTGGAACAATGCAAAAACTTCTGTTAAGCAGACAGCGGTAGCAGCATTTATAGCAGCACAACAACAACTCACGCAATTATTGTCATTCTGCAGCAGTCGCCGCTGAGCGCAATCATTATTGCTGCTACTTTGCAAACAATTTTTTTCGGCCAACTTTTCAACTCATTGTGTGAATATTTAAGTGAGTGCCTGGCTTTGTGGAGGCGAACTTCATTACCAGTTGCAGGCGCAGCAGACAGCAACGGCGGTAGCCAAAGCAGCGCCACTCGGCATTTTTTGTGTAAAAACAAGCGCTCACAACAACATATACTGTAAATATGTATGTATATATTTGTGTAAGTTGTTGTTGCTGTTCTGCCTGTTGGCCAAATGTGGTTTTTCAAAGTAGTTCAACGGCTTACCTTCGCTTTTTGACCACAGCTACTGTTATGCGTTTTATTCTTAGGCTTTGTTATTGTTGTTTTTGTCAGTTAACTTTCGCAAAAATAAAAACTTGCAAGCATTAGTTAAGCCTTTTTACCTTGCGGTTGTGCTTTTTTACGCTTTTAATTTTTCGGCACCAATAACGGCATCGGCCAAGCGCTCTTTGTAGTTGTTGCATTGGCGTTGACCAGCAAATTTATATGCAATAAAAATGCGCTCGAAGATTTCGCCAATTCAACTGTATTTATATAAAAGCCATAAATCATAAAATTAATAACCGTAAATTGACGGCAGCGTCTCGAGCTGATCGCAGCGCTCTTTAACATTTGGCAATGAGAGGGTGTATTAATGTTTTTGTGTACTCATTATTTGTTCTCTTTTACTTTCTTCTTCTGCGCGCTCAACCTTGTGCACATTTCTTGGACCAAGTTGAATAATCGCTGCGAAAGTTATTAATTTCGTAAGCGCCTCTATTGGATATTTCGTTATGTGGGAGCTTTCCTATATATATTCGCTGCAAATTCTTAAATCAATGAAAATGTTTTCAACATAATTCAATGCGAATAAATATAGGAAAGCTCCCAGCGCGATATGAAAACTTTTCTTATATATCTTCGAGCAGATTTTTTACCTTGAACAGGGTTTATTAGTCACGAATGAAACGTCGGAGACCCTATAGTATTAGGTTAGGTTGTCAAATATGTCCCTTCCGCCTTTTTGCTCTTCATTCAATGCTTTGTAAAAAGTTTTACAGATTTAGTTCAAATATGCACCGTTTCGTTCGTTAATTTGTTTCCATATAGACGGCAACTTCAGAATACCCTCCCTCGTAAAAGTCCCCTGCTTATTTGCGAAGAACTGGGACAGCCACTTTTCACAAGCCTCTTTTGACCAACAAGGGCGTTCGCCATGGACAGGAACAGGTAGTAATCACTTGGCGCTATGTCCGGGCTATATGGTGAATGCGATAAAACCTCCCATTCGAGCTCCCGTAGCTTCTGACTAATCATCAAGAATGTGGTGATTGCCTTCCAATTCCACCAAATACACAGCAAAACCTTCTTGGCCGTCAATTCCGGGTTGGCCACTGTTTATGACGATTCACCGGCCTTCGACCACGACTGTTTGCACTCGATATTGTCGTATGTGATCTATTTTTCGTCGCCAGTCACCATCCGCTTCAAAAATGGGTCGAGTTAGCTCCGTTTCAGCAGTATATCGCAGGCCTTGATTTGGTTCAGACGTTTTTTTTTGCGTCAAATTATGCGGCACCCAAACATCAAACTTTTTTGTGCCTTCTGCAGATGGTTTAATATGGTTTGGTGACTAACTCCCATCTTCTGGGCGATGTCACCAGATGTCACATGCCGGTCAAACTCGATGTTTTCCATGATTTGATCGGTATTCGTCGGCACAGGTCTTCCGCCGGCTGGCTTATCCATGGAGTCGTTTTCACCCGCTCTGAATCGTCGAAACCATTCCTCCACAGTTCGAAGTGATAGAGTACCATCCGTCAAAACACCATTAATCTCACGGGACGTTTCTCTAGGGGATTTGCCTTTAACTCCATGTTTACACGTCTATAACTGTTGAATACAATATTTAAACTCATCATACAAAGCGTCGTTTTGTAGGTTATGTGAAGACCTTTCAAACGATGTATGGTCATGCCAGATACTAGCTGTGTAACGCTCTATACATAGTCGCGAAATTCAAAAGACAAAAAGGTGGAAGGGAGATATTTGACAACTTAAATATATTAGGTATTTATATCTATATCTATATCTATATCTATATCTATATCTATATCTATATCTATATCTATATCTATATCTATATCTATATCTATATCTATATCTATATCTATATCTATATCTATATCTATATCTATATCTATATCTATATCTATATCTATATCTATATCTATATCTATATCTATATCTATATCTATATCTATATCTATATCTATATCTATCATGTCCGTCAATATGTACGTTTATCCGCCCGTCTCTCTGTTCGCGTGTAACTAGTTCCTTAATTTTTGAG